>NW_026783544.1:0-300000 GCF_949774975.1 Lagenorhynchus albirostris | reverse complement strand
CATCTAAAGTTTGGACTCTGCCTACTTCCCAAGGCCCTTAATGAACATATGTGTAGCCGTAGCTTAAAAAATTCCCCAGTTTGGGTTTCGGGGAGACACTGATTTTGAAAAAGCCCTGGTGTTCTCCTTACATGAATGGGACTCTTCCTACTGCTAAAACATGTCTGTCACACCCAGAGGATGGTATACCGTCTGATCGGGAAGAGTTTGGAAAAGGCATCTCATCTCCTCATCTCCTGGTGCTCGGGTTCACCCCTCCAGCGTCTTTACTAACAGTCTCCCCACTTGGAGATGTCAGCACTGTCAACATCCTGTTGCGTACAGTTTGGAATTTGTCCAGAGGATGAAGCGGAAGGATGAGGAACAATGAGAGACAAGTCCTACGTGTTCAGACAGGCACATGTCACTCTAATTTCCAATCAGGAAGACGAATTGACCAAAGGCTAGGGTTGCCCATGGAAACAGTATAGGGCTTGAGGAAATCCCGCTGCTTTGTGGCCAGTTCCCATAAACACAAGTTGAACAATAGAACTCAGGGGCAGTAAAATTCACAAAACTGCAGAGTTGAAAATATCCATCACTGAAAAATGTCTTGAGGAAAGTCAGAGAAAAGGACTTGTAAGCAAGGGAGAATGGCAGGAAAGGGATTTGAGGAGGTAGAAAGGACTCGCCATTAAGCACAAGAAAAGGAGCTGAACATTGCCAACACTGCAGTTGGCCAAAAAGGGTGTATGCGTTTTTTTGTGTATATATTCAAGAAAAGAGCGTACACCTTTTTAGCCACCCAAACAGGTGGGCACTGGAAGTCAATACTACAAAAGACATCACTTTGCATCAGTCAGAAGAGCCATCCTCATAAAGCGTAAACAACAGAAATGCAGGACAGGGCAAGGAGAAGAGGGAGCCCTGTGAGACTTATAGTGGAAATGTATATTGCCAACGGCCATTCTGGAGAAGTGTATTGTGTTTACTAAAGCATCTAAACAATGAGCTACAGAGCATAGGGCACTTGCACTCATGGGCGTATATCTTGGGAAAAACAAAAATCGAGAGGACACAGGCACCCCAATGTTTACCCCCTCTCTGTTTAAAAGATCCTCGACGAGGATATAACTTAAATGTCTCTGGAGGGAAAAAATGGATAGAGATGTGGTACTTAGGTAGAGTGGAATATTATTCAGCCTGGAAATCAATGAAATATGGCCAGCTGTAACAACTCCGGAGGAGTTACGTATGATCATTCTAAGTGACAGAATTCAAAAAGAAAAAGACACATATCATAAGATATCACTTAAAGGTGGAATCCAAAATGGCTACACATGAAATAAATTACAAAACAAAAACATAGTCAAATATGTAGAAAACACGCATAAGGCTGCTAAACGGGAAAGGTGGGGAGGGGTGAGGCATCATCCAGGAGGTTGAAATTAGCAAAGATACCATTCCAAATACCAAACTGATAATCAACAAGGCCTACACGGTAGCTAAAAGAACTGCACTCAGCACACTCAAGTCACCGGAAAAGAATATATACGACTGGTAAGAATCTGAAAAAGAATTTATTGATGTCTCTCCGTACGTGAATCAAGTGGATGTACAGCAGCAAGAAACAGAGCTTTGAAAATCAGCTGTAACCAATATAGTAATAAATTGAAAAAAATAAACGACAGAGAGACAGAGAAAACCTCTTACAACTTTTCCTCAGGGACGGTGATGCAACATGGATTGAACACATCTAGACCCACAGCAGGATGAGACATAAGGCTGGAAACTGTTTGCGCTAAGAGAAATGTGAGGTTGGGTGAGGAAATGCACACCCTTTAAAGTAATACTACCTGGTACCCATTCAATGGGTCCCAAATCTGCAGGTTCAAGGGATCTTCCTACAGCTAAAACATGCATGGAAAACCCAGAGGACTGTACACCATGTGATGCACCTCATTTATCCTCTCCTGGTGCTCCTGTTCACCATTCCAGCCACGTTACTTAGAAGCTCCCCACTTGGAGAATCAGCACATTTAAACTTCTGTTTCACACATTTTGCAAATTGTGAGGAGGATGAACGGGAAGAGGGGGAACCAATGAGAGAAGAGTTGTAGGGGTTTGGACGGGCACATATCACTCTAATTTCCCATTAAGAATAAGAATTAAAAAAAGGCTCAGCCTGCCTCGCCGGAGCCAAAATAGGGCCTGAAGCAATCCTGCGGGTTTGAGGCCAGCTCACAAAAGAGCAACTTAAAACATGGAGCTCAGGGTCACTGCAATTCACAAACCTGCAGAGTTATAAATGAAAACTAACGTCCAAAAATATGTTGAGGTAAGGCAAAGAAGAGGATCTGAATGCAAGACAGAATTGCAAGAAACAGATTTCAAGAGATAGATTGGACTCGTCTTTAACGCACATGAAAAGCGGCAGAATTTCGACAATGATGCAGTTGGCCCAAAAGGGCGTATGCGATTTTTCCTGATTATATCCAGGAAAAAACGCATACGCACTTTATGGGCAACGAAGCAAGCAAGCAATGCAAATGTGCACAACAAAGAAGTCTCATTTCCCACCGGTCAAAAGGGCCATCCTAAAAAGTTGTAAAAACCAGAAATGCAGGACAGGCCATGGAGAACAGGGAGCCTTTATACGCTGATGGGCAGTGTGTGAACTGCCGAGAGCCACTCTGGAGAAGTGTATGGTGGTTCCTAAATCATCTAAAAACAGAGCTACAGAGCATAGGACACTTCCAATCATGGGAGTATATCTAGGGAAGTCTAAAAATCAACAAGACACAAGCACACCACAGTTTAGGGCTACTCTGTTTACAAGAACCTCAACTTCAGTACACCTTAAATATCCCAGGAAAGAGAACAATGGATAAAGAAGATGTGGTACTTATGTACAATGGAATATCTCTTCACCATGAAATCAATGTAATAAGGCTAGTAGAAGGATAAAGAGTGGATTTAGGTCCGATAATACTACTTGAAATAAGTCAAACAGAAAAAGAAACATATCATAAGATATCACTTATAGAGGGAGGGTAAATATGGCTGCACAAGAAATGAATTACAGAACAGAACAGTGTCTCACATTTAGAAAACACACTTATGTCAGCTTAAGGGGAAAGGAGAGGTGGGGTGATGCATAAAACCAGAGTTTGAAATTAGCACAGATACCGTTCAAGAAACCAAATAGGTATTAGACAAGATCTACACCTTGCTCAATGAACTGGCCTCAACACACCCTATACACCGCAGAGAAATATATCTGAGTAATAAGAATCTTAAAACCCATGTATTGATCTATCTCCATAAGGGAATCAAGTGTGTGCAGAGCGGCACAAACACAGCAGTGAAAATGAGCTAAACCCCATTATAGAAATAAATGTTAAAAACAAAACGCAGAAACAATGAAAGAGAGAAAAATTCTTACAAAATTCGCTCAGGGGCTGTGATGCAACCTGGATTGACCACATATAAACCCACAGCTGGATAAGACATAAGGCTGGACACTTGGGGCTGAGAGGATTGGTGAGCTTCGGTGAGCAACTGCCGAAAGTTTAATGCAATACTTCATGCTACTCATTCCAAGGGTCCCAACACTCCAGGTTGAAGGGAATCTTCCTACAGCTAAACCATGCTTGGGAAACCCAGCGACTGATCGGGAAAGGTTTCTAAAACGCACCACATTTTTCCTCTCCTGGGGCTCCGGATCGACATTCCAGCCGCTTTACTAACAACATCCCCACATGGAGAGTCAATGCCTTTAAGTTCTGGTATCGCACAGTCTTCAGTTAGTGCGGAGGATGAATGGGAATAGGGGGAACCAGTGAGAAACTAGCTGTAGCGGTTTCAATGGGCACATGTCACTCTAATTTCACATCAGTAAGAAGAATGAACCAAAGGCACAGCAAGGTGCCCCAGAAGAAGAATAGGGCTTCAAGGAATCCTGTGGTTATGGGGCAAGATCACAAAACTAAGAGCTGAAAAATGGAGCTAAGGGCCACTACAATTCAAAAACCTGACTTGCCCAAAAAGGGCGTATGTGTTTTTTCCTGAATATATTCAGGAAAAAACGCATACGCCCTTTTTGGCCAACCAAGCAAGCTTGCAAAGGAAATCTGCACTACAATGAAGTCTCACTTCCCCCTGGTCAAAAGGGCCATCTGAAAAAAGTGTAAAATCCAGAAAGGCATGACAGGCCATGGAGAACTGGGAGCCATCTTATGCTGATGGGCAGGATGTAAATTGCCAACAGCCACTCTGGAGAAGTGTTTGGTGTTTCCTGAAACATCTAAAAAACAAAGCAACAGAGCCTAGGGCACTTCCACTTATGGTCCTATAGCTTAGGGAAATTAAAAGCAAAAAGACACAGCCACCCCAAAGGTTGGGACGGCTCTGTTTACAAGAACCTCATATACGGTACAAGTTCAATATCGCAGAAAGTGAAAAATGGATAAAGAAGTTGTGGTACTTACGTACAATGCAGTATCACTCAGCAATGAAATCTACGTCATCAGGCCCGTAGCAGCATAATGAGTGGATTCAGGTACGATGATTCTAACTGAAATAAGTCACACAGAAAAATAAATATCATAAGGTATCACTAATACACGGAATGTAAACTTGGCTACATAGGAACTGAATTACAAAACAGAACAGGGTCTCAAATTTAGAAACCCAACTTATGCTTGCTTAAGGGGAAAGGTGAGTTGGGGTGCTGCATAAAACCAGAGATTGAAATGGGCACAGATAAAGTTCCTTAAGCCAAATATGGAATAGACAAGAGCTACTCCTTGCTAAACGAAATGGACTCAACACCACATATTAAATGCCTAAGAGTGTACCTGACTAGGAAGTATCTTAAAACCTATGGATTGCTATGTCTCCAAAAGAGAATCAAGCGTGTGTACAGGGGCATAAACGCAGCAGTGATAGGGTTGGAGAAGTTCGGTGAGCAAATGAAGACCCTTTGAAGTCATATTGCATGGTACGCATTCCACGGGTCTCAACTCTCCAGGTTTAAAGTATTCTTCCTTCAGCTAAAACATGCATGTGGAACCCAGAGTATGATCAACCGTGTGATCGGGAGACGTGTTCCAATATGTGTCAGTTGTCGTCCCCTGGTACTCGGGTGCAACATTCCAGACGCTTTACTAACACTCTCCCGACTTGGAGAGTCAGTGCCTTTAACCTCCTGTTTGGCCCAGTTTGCAATTTCTGCGGAAGATGAACAGGAATAGGGAGAACCAATGAGAGACTAGCTGGAGGTGTCTGGACGGGCAAATTTAACTCTCATTTCCCACCAGGAAGAGGAATTAACCAAAGGCTCAGCGTGCCGTGCCGGAACCAGATTAGGGCCTGAAGCCATCCTGCGGTGTTGCGGCCAGCTCACGAGAAAGCGAGTTGAAGAAAGGAGCTCAGGGGCACTGTAATTCACAAACCTGCAGAGTTATAAATGACAGCTATCGTCCAAAAATATACTGAAGTAAGGCTGCCAAGAGGACTTGAAAGCGGGGCAGAATTGCAGGAAACCGATTTCAGGAGGTAGACTGGAATTGCATTTAAAGCATAGGAAAAGAGGCAGAACGTCCACAATGATGCACTTGGCCAAAAAGGGCGTATGCGTTTTTCCCTGAATATATTCAGGAAAAAACGCATACGCCCTTTTTGGCCAACCAAGCAAGCTTGCAAAGGAAATCTGCACTACAATGAAGTCTCACTTCCCCCCGGTCAAAAGGGCCATCTGAAAAAAGTGTAAAATCCAGAAAGGCAGGACAGGCCATGGAGAACTGGGAGCCTTGTTATGCTGATGGGCGGGATGTAAATTGCCAACAGCCACTAGGGAGAAGTGTATGGTGTTTCCTGAAACATCTAAAAAACAAAGCAACAGAGCCTAGGGCACTTCCACTTATGGTCCTATAGCTTAGGGAAATTAAAATCAAAAAGACACAGCCACCCCAAAGGTTGGGATGGTTCTTTTTACTGGAATCTCTTCTATGGCACAAGTTAAATATCCCAGAGAGCTAATAATGGATAAAGAAGTTGCGGTACTTATGTACAACAGAATACCACTCAGCAATGAAATCTATGTCACCAGGCCCGTACCAGCATAATGAGTGGATTGAGGCACGATGATTCTAAGTGAAATAAGTCACACAGAAAAAGAAACATCATAAGGTATCACTAATACACGGAATGTGAACTTGGCTACACAGGAACTGAATTACAAAACAGAACAGGGTCTCAAGTTTAGAAAACTAACTTATGCTTGCTTAAGGGGGAAGGTGAGTTGGGGTGCTGCATTAAACCAGAGATTGAAATTAGCACAGATACCGTTCCATAAGCCAAATATGGAATAGACAAGACCTACCCCTTGCTCAGCGAAATGGATTCAACAATGAGGTATCACCTCACACCTGGTAGAATAGGCATCATAGAAAATCTACAAGCAAAAAATGCTGGAAAGGGTGTGGAGAAAAGGAACCCTCTTCCACTATTGTTGGGAATATAAATTGATACAGTCACTATGGAGAACAATATGGAATTTCTTAAGAAACTAACAATAGAATTACCATATGATACAGCAATCCCAGTACTGGACATATACCCAGACAAAACCATAAATCAAAAAGAGACATTCACCGCAATGTTCATTGCATCACTATTTACAATATCGAGGTAATGGAAGCAACCTAAATGCCCACAGACAGACGAATGCATAAAGCCGTGGTACATATATAAAATGGAATATTACTAAGCCATGAAAAGGAATGAAATTGGGTCATTTGTAGAGACGTCGATGCATCTAGAGACTGTCATACAGAGTGAAGTAAGTCAGAAAGAGAAAAACAAATCTTGTATATTCATGCATATATGTGGAACCTAGAAAACCTGTACAGATTAACCATTTTGCAAGGCATAAATAGAGCAACAGATGTAGACAACAAACGTATGGACAACAAGGGGGGAAAGCTGTTGGGGGGGGTGGTGGGAGGAGTTGAGAGACTGGGATTGGCATGTATACATTTATATGTATAAAATAGATAACCAATAAGAACCTGCTGTATAAAAATATAAAATAAAATTCAAAATTAAAAAGAAATAAAATTTTAAAAATAGAAAAAACAATTATTCCCTTCACATACATGTATTTATATGAATAAATTATTTCCATGCTTATATCTGTAAATACAAAAAAGAGGAATAAAATCTACCTTGAACCCAAAACGAAAAAGAGAAAAAAAACACAGAACCCACCAGTTCCACAGAGGAAAACCGTATCAGGGCACTTGCTCCAGTTGTAAACAATTCTGAAGTTGGTCAGTGGTGGGGAATCGTCTCCCATTCAGCCAGCAGCCCCCACGCAACAAGCGTCCTCATTGCAAAGCTGGGGCACCGTGCCGAGGCATCTGTGAGTAAACGTGAGCTGAGCCCCAGGCCAGTTGCTGCTGAACTATTCCCACCCATCCCAGGTAAAACACCTGAATATATACAAGGACTTGAAAGCCTAGAGGGAGGGCCATAGAGCCACACGAGTGACAGCATGCCGGCCGACTTGGTGCCTGCAGGCCAGCCAGGATGGTCCTGGCCCTGGGTGCTCTTCTGGAAGATTTCCATTTCCCTGCCTGAGATACCCGTCCTGTCCCTGCCCCCACTGCTTTTTTCCTTCCTCACCTCTGCCCAGGGAGAAATTCCAGCAGCAGGTATGGGTGACACATCTTCTTCTTTAGCAGGTGGCAGCCTGGCAACTGCTGCAGAAAGTCCAGCAGAGCCCCACTCACACTGGGCCACCCACAAAGCCGTGGCCTCTCCCTCCCTCCCACCAGCCCAGCCCCGAGACTGCTGACAGGGCAGAGAAAATGGCGTCAGGCACGGCTGCAGGGGCTCTTGCTGCCTGGAGTGGTATTTATAGTGATCTCAACCCAGGCACACCTGGGGAGGGCTGGCCGGCACGGTAAGGCTGCCCAGGTCAGCCAATCATCACCCCTCAGGGGCTCACAGTTGCAGAAAATGGAACTTGCTGAACCGGCCAGGTCCAAGGAACAGGTGTGGGCTCCTGAGAGTCAGGATAGACAAGGGGCTGCAGCTTTGGCTTGTTTTCTAATCATTTTATCTGGCCCATGAGTGGGAGACAACTTCAAGAAAACCCTCTCCTAATGAGAGGAACCCAGGAGTCAGGGAGAGGAGGGGTGGGTGGTGGTTGGAGACAGAGGCCTGGTGCCCCGGGTGCAGTGGAAGTCTCTGGAAGACCAGGTGGAGGGAGGCCTCATGGAGTGATGCCCAGGGTCACAGACCTGTCGCAGCTGCTGTTTGTTAGTTCAAGTCCTGCTCTGAGGTGCTCTGTGTCAGCTCTGAGCGACAGGTGAGCTGGGGGTGCTCTGCAATGAGGGCTATGTGCACGGTTCCTGTGTGCCCAGCCCTGCCACAGTACCTGCAAGGGTAGCTCTGTATCCTGGGAGGGGCCTGACCACGAGAGCCCTGTGGGCTGGGGTGGGGGTGGGGTACCTGCCCAGGTGAGCTCCATATTCTGGGATTGGTCTGACCACGAGAGCCCCATGGGCTGCTGGGGACCTGGTAAAGGATGTCAGGACAGTCAGTGAAGCCACCGAGGATATACCTCCAGTTGCTCCTAATTCCTACACCCTGCTGGTCATTCTACCAACCACCAGGACATGGTATTCTGTATTAGTCTTCAATGATGCCTTCTTTTGTATTCCATTAGTCCCAGAGTCACAAGAAATTTTGGCTTGTGAGTGGCAGGACTCAACATACAACTAAAACAATACTTCCGGGCCGTCTGGCCCCAAGGGTGCAAAAATTCCCACACCATCTTTGGGGAAAGCTTAGCTAAAGACCTAAAAGTTCTACCTCTGGAAAAGGAAACCCTCCTTCAATATGCAGACGACATTCTGATCGCCAGCCCTACTAAGGAGGCCTCTGAACTACCAAGCCAATAAAGGATAGAAGTTGTCCAAGAAAAAGCTCAAATATCACAGACTGCCGTGACCTGCCTGGGCTTCATTCTCACAGAAGGTTGGAGAAGTCCATCCCAGGAAAGGGAAGAAACCATTTTCAGCCTTACCCCTTTCTAAAACTAGAAGACAGCTTAGGGGTTCCTGGGGAGGCCAGGGTTTGCTGCTTCTGGATCCCTAACTACAGTCTACTAGCTGGGCCTCTATATGAAACACTGAAAGGAAAAGATGATGATCCTTTTGAATAGAATCCACAAGTGGCCTTTCAAGAATGGAAAGAGCAGTCAATTCAGACCCTTGCCCTGGAACTCCCTAATTTAGCTAAACCCTTTGACCTTTACATTCCCGGTGAAAGGTGAATCGCCATTGGAGAATTAGTGCAAAACCTGGGACCACTTGAAATGGAACAATGCAAGAATGCCATCCAGGTAGGATAAACTATGGTCACCAAGGGGCTTGGCCCACTGCCACATCTGGCCAAGATACTGGCGGTATCTAAAAACCTGGAAATCAGCAGCCCAAAAGGCCACCTCCCTCCTAAGGGAAAAGGACCCCACGTGGTGATCCTAACCACCAACCATGCCCTGAAGTTGCAGGGTTCGCTCCGTGGGCACACCGACCTCGAGTGAGGAGGCCCTCCAACTCCAACATCCAGAGAGATAACCGGGGGCAACAGGGCACCATGACGACTCGTGTGAACATCACTTGACCTGGAGTTTCTCTCATAAAACAACAAGAGTGTGTCCCAAAAGAGTAGACTACTGCTTGCAGGACTTACTGCACCCAGAGGGGAGCTAATAATCTTGGCGGGGGAACCGTATATCACACTGTCACCACAGAAAAGCCTACAGACACCGTGATGATGGTGGCCAGTAAGACCGGCTGGACTCTTGTTTACTTCAAAAGGCTGTTGACTCAGTGGCCATCACGGTCCTTGATCACCACTGACCCTGGACTGTCTGGGAGTTGAGCGGGCAGGGCTCTGACACCTGGTGCTGTTTGTACGTTAATTCAGGGGCCTAATTGAAGAAAGCGCAGACTACTGGTCAGAGCATCTAGGCTGGCAGAAACGGTCGGCCTAAGGTGGCCGAACAAATGTGGGGCGGGGTGAAACCGGCCCCCACAGCGTCTCTGCACATCTCTTTCCTGGACCCTTAAAGGTCATTAGAATCTATAACACTTCCAATGCTGGTGCTCAGGTGGACGAGCAGGGAGGCAGGGGGCCTGGGGACAATCAACGTCACCTGGAGGCTGCTGGGGAGAAGCTCTGACCCTCGCCCCAGGGTATGAGGGCTCCCAACTCAGCACTCAGCAGTTACAGAAGAAGGGTCTGCACCCTCAGCACTCCAAGAATGAGGAACGGGACAAAAGGCAGAGGGGGAGGTTTGTCCCCAGCAAAGCCCATTAAAAATCCCTGGGAGATAAAAATAGAATCTGGGCAATAAAGTCAAGTCTAACCTTTTTTATCCTTTGTGCTTTGTCTAATTTCACGTGCTCCTAGGGTCCCGCATGCAGAGGTTCCACACCCGGCACTTCAGACCAGATTTCCTAGTGCAGAATGGCTGGGTCGACACCTCAGCTCCTGGGGCCCAGTGCAGACTCCGCGATATAGAGCCTGAGCTACAGCCAACCCGGCCCTCGAGAGCTCCGCCCCCTCCCTCCCACTGACTCTGACAGGATCTCTACACAGCAGCCCAGCCCACAGCCCACGGGGTAGTACATGCTCTCACCTCTCCATTCTCTGATCAAAATATAAAGTTTCCTTTGCTTGTGAACCAAACTCAGTCTCGATCTGTTGGCCCCAATGACACTGGGCAGGGGGACACTTGTTGGGGTCCACTCTGGAGGATCAGTAACAGAAATTGAGACTATTGTAACCTCAATGAACAGATGTGTGAGCCAAAGTGTAGTTAACATAGAACAGTGTATAAGGCTCGGGTAAAATAAGATGTTTCTAACACTCCCATTGGATATTTCCATCACTTTATTATAAGCAAGTTCAGTGAAAAGGTTTGTCTTATTTGTCAGCTCAATATTAGAGAAATGAAGTGATTTCCTTCCAAGGATGTACATCTAATAATCTTGGTTAAACCTTCAATCTTGTTTTAAATGCTTTTCCATTGAAAATGATACCTCTCTTTCAGCTCCCCCATTTCTGAGAAGTATAAAATCTTATAATTTATTATTACCAAAGGGGAAAGGTGGGAGGAGGGATAAATTAACAGTTTGGGATTAACACATACACACTGCTATGTATAAAATAGATCATCAACAAGGAACTACTGTATAGCACAGGGAACTACACTCAACATTTTGCAATAACCTATAAGGGGAAATAATCTGAAAAAGAATAGATATTTTTATTGACATCATCTATCAATGACAGTTAAAGTGTAACCTAAGGGAAGCTGGTGGTGAGTGCTTCTGACCCTGAAGACTTCAATCATCTAAAGTTTGGACTCTGCCTACTTCCCAAGGCCCTTAATGAACATATGTGTAGCCGTAGCTTAAAAAATTCCCCAGTTTGGGTTTCGGGGAGACACTGATTTTGAAAAAGCCCTGGTGTTCTCCTTACATGAATGGGACTCTTCCTACTGCTAAAACATGTCTGTCACACCCAGAGGATGGTATACCGTCTGATCGGGAAGAGTTTGGAAAAGGCATCTCATCTCCTCATCTCCTGGTGCTCGGGTTCACCCCTCCAGCGTCTTTACTAACAGTCTCCCCACTTGGAGATGTCAGCACTGTCAACATCCTGTTGCGTACAGTTTGGAATTTGTCCAGAGGATGAAGCGGAAGGATGAGGAACAATGAGAGACAAGTCCTACGTGTTCAGACAGGCACATGTCACTCTAATTTCCAATCAGGAAGACGAATTGACCAAAGGCTAGGGTTGCCCATGGAAACAGTATAGGGCTTGAGGAAATCCCGCTGCTTTGTGGCCAGTTCCCATAAACACAAGTTGAACAATAGAACTCAGGGGCAGTAAAATTCACAAAACTGCAGAGTTGAAAATATCCATCACTGAAAAATGTCTTGAGGAAAGTCAGAGAAAAGGACTTGTAAGCAAGGGAGAATGGCAGGAAAGGGATTTGAGGAGGTAGAAAGGACTCGCCATTAAGCACAAGAAAAGGAGCTGAACATTGCCAACACTGCAGTTGGCCAAAAAGGGTGTATGCGTTTTTTTGTGTATATATTCAAGAAAAGAGCGTACACCTTTTTAGCCACCCAAACAGGTGGGCACTGGAAGTCAATACTACAAAAGACATCACTTTGCATCAGTCAGAAGAGCCATCCTCATAAAGCGTAAACAACAGAAATGCAGGACAGGGCAAGGAGAAGAGGGAGCCCTGTGAGACTTATAGTGGAAATGTATATTGCCAACGGCCATTCTGGAGAAGTGTATTGTGTTTACTAAAGCATCTAAACAATGAGCTACAGAGCATAGGGCACTTGCACTCATGGGCGTATATCTTGGGAAAAACAAAAATCGAGAGGACACAGGCACCCCAATGTTTACCCCCTCTCTGTTTAAAAGATCCTCGACGAGGATATAACTTAAATGTCTCTGGAGGGAAAAAATGGATAGAGATGTGGTACTTAGGTAGAGTGGAATATTATTCAGCCTGGAAATCAATGAAATATGGCCAGCTGTAACAACTCCGGAGGAGTTACGTATGATCATTCTAAGTGACAGAATTCAAAAAGAAAAAGACACATATCATAAGATATCACTTAAAGGTGGAATCCAAAATGGCTACACATGAAATAAATTACAAAACAAAAACATAGTCAAATATGTAGAAAACACGCATAAGGCTGCTAAACGGGAAAGGTGGGGAGGGGTGAGGCATCATCCAGGAGGTTGAAATTAGCAAAGATACCATTCCAAATACCAAACTGATAATCAACAAGGCCTACACGGTAGCTAAAAGAACTGCACTCAGCACACTCAAGTCACCGGAAAAGAATATATACGACTGGTAAGAATCTGAAAAAGAATTTATTGATGTCTCTCTGTACGTGAATCAAGTGGATGTACAGCAGCAAGAAACAGAGCTTTGAAAATCAGCTGTAACCAATATAGTAATAAATTGAAAAAAATAAACGACAGAGAGACAGAGAAAACCTCTTACAACTTTTCCTCAGGGACGGTGATGCAACATGGATTGAACACATCTAGACCCACAGCAGGATGAGACATAAGGCTGGAAACTGTTTGCGCTAAGAGAAATGTGAGGTTGGGTGAGGAAATGCACACCCTTTAAAGTAATACTACCTGGTACCCATTCAATGGGTCCCAAATCTGCAGGTTCAAGGGATCTTCCTACAGCTAAAACATGCATGGAAAACCCAGAGGACTGTACACCATGTGATGCACCTCATTTATCCTCTCCTGGTGCTCCTGTTCACCATTCCAGCCACGTTACTTAGAAGCTCCCCACTTGGAGAATCAGCACATTTAAACTTCTGTTTCACACATTTTGCAAATTGTGAGGAGGATGAACGGGAAGAGGGGGAACCAATGAGAGAAGAGTTGTAGGGGTTTGGACGGGCACATATCACTCTAATTTCCCATTAAGAATAAGAATTAAAAAAAGGCTCAGCCTGCCTCGCCGGAGCCAAAATAGGGCCTGAAGCAATCCTGCGGGTTTGAGGCCAGCTCACAAAAGAGCAACTTAAAACATGGAGCTCAGGGTCACTGCAATTCACAAACCTGCAGAGTTATAAATGAAAACTAACGTCCAAAAATATGTCGAGGTAAGGCAAAGAAGAGGATCTGAATGCAAGACAGAATTGCAAGAAACAGATTTCAAGAGATAGATTGGACTCGTCTTTAACGCACATGAAAAGCGGCAGAATTTCGACAATGATGCAGTTGGCCCAAAAGGGCGTATGCGATTTTTCCTGATTATATCCAGGAAAAAACGCATACGCACTTTATGGGCAACGAAGCAAGCAAGCAATGCAAATGTGCACAACAAAGAAGTCTCATTTCCCACCGGTCAAAAGGGCCATCCTAAAAAGTTGTAAAAACCAGAAATGCAGGACAGGCCATGGAGAACAGGGAGCCTTTATACGCTGATGGGCAGTGTGTGAACTGCCGAGAGCCACTCTGGAGAAGTGTATGGTGGTTCCTAAATCATCTAAAAACAGAGCTACAGAGCATAGGACACTTCCAATCATGGGAGTATATCTAGGGAAGTCTAAAACTCAACAAGACACAAGCACACCACAGTTTAGGGCTACTCTGTTTACAAGAACCTCAACTTCAGTACACCTTAAATATCCCAGGAAAGAGAACAATGGATAAAGAAGATGTGGTACTTATGTACAATGGAATATCTCTTCACCATGAAATCAATGTAATAAGGCTAGTAGAAGGATAAAGAGTGGATTTAGGTCCGATAATACTACTTGAAATAAGTCAAACAGAAAAAGAAACATATCATAAGATATCACTTATAGAGGGAGGGTAAATATGGCTGCACAAGAAATGAATTACAGAACAGAACAGTGTCTCACATTTAGAAAACACACTTATGTCAGCTTAAGGGGAAAGGAGAGGTGGGGTGATGCATAAAACCAGAGTTTGAAATTAGCACAGATACCGTTCAAGAAACCAAATAGGTATTAGACAAGATCTACACCTTGCTCAATGAACTGGCCTCAACACACCCTATACACCGCAGAGAAATATATCTGAGTAATAAGAATCTTAAAACCCATGTATTGATCTATCTCCATAAGGGAATCAAGTGTGTGCAGAGCGGCACAAACACAGCAGTGAAAATGAGCTAAACCCCATTATAGAAATAAATGTTAAAAACAAAACGCAGAAACAATGAAAGAGAGAAAAATTCTTACAAAATTCGCTCAGGGGCTGTGATGCAACCTGGATTGACCACATATAAACCCACAGCTGGATAAGACATAAGGCTGGACACTTGGGGCTGAGAGGATTGGTGAGCTTCGGTGAGCAACTGCCGAAAGTTTAATGCAATACTTCATGCTACTCATTCCAAGGGTCCCAACACTCCAGGTTGAAGGGAATCTTCCTACAGCTAAACCATGCTTGGGAAACCCAGCGACTGGTATACCATATGATCGGGAAAGGTTTCTAAAACGCACCACATTTTTCCTCTCCTGGGGCTCCGGATCGACATTCCAGCCGCTTTACTAACAACATCCCCACATGGAGAGTCAATGCCTTTAAGTTCTGGTATCGCACAGTCTTCAGTTAGTGCGGAGGATGAATGGGAATAGGGGGAACCAGTGAGAAACTAGCTGTAGCGGTTTCAGTGGGCACATGTCACTCTAATTTCACATCAGTAAGAAGAATGAACCAAAGGCACAGCAAGGTGCCCCAGAAGAAGAATAGGGCTTCAAGGAATCCTGTGGTTATGGCGCAAGATCACAAAACTAAGAGCTGAAAAATGGAGCTAAGGGCCACTGCAATTCAAAAACCTGTCTTGCCCAAAAAGGGCGTATGTGTTTTTTCCTGAATATATTCAGGAAAAAACGCATACGCCCTTTTTGGCCAACCAAGCAAGCTTGCAGAGGAAATCTGCACTACAATGAAGTCTCACTTCCCCCTGGTCAAAAGGGCCATCTGAAAAAAGTGTAAAATCCAGAAAGGCATGACAGGCCATGGAAAACTGGGAGCCATCTTATGCTGATGGGCGGGATGTAAATTGCCAGAAGCCACTCGGGAGAAGTGTATGGTGTTTCCTGAAACATCTAAAAAACAAAGCAACAGAGCCTAGGGCAATTCCACTTACGGTCCTATAGCTTAGGGAAATTAAAATAAAAAAGACAGAGCCACCCAAAATAGTTGGGACGGCTCTGTTTACAAGAAACTCATTTTCGGTACAAGTTCAATATCGCAGAAAGTGAAAAATGGATAAAGAAGTTGTGGTACTTACGTACAATGCAATATCACTCAGCAAGGAAATCTATGTCATCAGGCCCGTAGCAGCATAATGAGTGGATTCAGGTATGATGATTCTACCTGAAATAAGTCACACAGAAAAAGAAACATCATAAGATATCACTAATACACGGAATGTAAACGTGGCTACACAGGAACTGAATTACAAAACAGAACAGGGTCTCAAATTTAGAAAACCAACTTATGCTTGCTTAAGGGGAAAGGTGAGTTGGGGTGCTGCACAAAACCAGAGATTGAAATGAGCACAGATAAAGTTCCTTAAGCCAAATATGGAATAGACAAGAGCTACTCCTTGCTCAACGAAATGGACTCAACACCCCATATTAAACGCCTACGAATGTACCTGACTAGGAAGTATCTTAAAACCTATGGATTGCTACGTCTCCGAAAGAGAATCAAGCGTGTGTACAGGGGCATAAACGCAGCAGTGATAGGACTGGAGAGGTTCGGTGAGCAAATGAAGACCCTTTGAAGTCATATTGCATGGTACCCATTCCACGGGTCTCAACTCTCCAGGTTTAAGGGATTCTTCCTTCAGCTAAAACATGCATGTGGAACCCAGAGTATGATCAACCGTGTGATCGGGAGATGTGTTCCAATATGTGTCAGTTTTCGTCCCCTGGTACTCGGGTGCAACATTCCAGACGCTTTACTAACACTCTCCCGACTTGGAGAGTCAGTGCCTTTAACCTCCTGTTTGGCCCAGTTTGCAATTTCTGCGGAAGATGAACAGGAATAGGGAGAACCAATGAGAGACTAGCTGGAGGTGTCTGGACGGGCAAATTTAACTCTCATTTCCCACCAGGAAGAGGAATTAACCAAAGGCTCAGCGTGCCGTGCCGGAACCAGATTAGGGCCTGAAGCAACCATGCGGCGTTGCGGCCAGCTCACGAGAAAGCGAGTTGAAGAAAGGAGCTCAGGGGCACTGTAATTCACAAACCTGCCGAGTTATAAATGACAGCTATCGTCCAAAAATATACTGAAGTAAGGCTGCCAAGAGGACTTGAAAGTGGGGCAGAATTGCAGGAAACCGATTTCAGGAGGTAGACTGGAATTGCATTTAAAGCATAGGAAAAGAGGCAGAACGTCCACAATGATGCACTTGGCCAAAAAGGGCGTATGCGTTTTTTCCTGAATATATTCAGGAAAAAACGCATACGCCCTTTTTGGCCAACCAAGCAAGCTTGCAATGGAAATCTGCACTACAATGAAGTCTCACTTCCCCCCGGTCAAAAAGGCCATCTGAAAAAAGTGTAAACTCCAGAAAGGCAGGACAGGCCATGGAGAACTGGGAGCCTTGTTATGCTGATGGGCGGGATGTAAATTGCCAACAGCCACTCGGGAGAAGTGTATGGTGTTTCCTGAAACATCTAAAAATCAAAGCAACAGAGCCTAGGGCACTTCCACTTATGGTCCTATAGCTTAGGGAAATTAAAATCAAAAAGACACAGCCACCCCAAAGGTTGGGATGGCTCTGTTTACAAGAACCTGGTTTACGGTACAAGTTCAATATCGCAGAAAGTGAAAAATGGATAAAGAAGTTGTGGTACTTACGTACAATGCAATATCACTCAGCAAGGAAATCTATGTCATCAGGCCCGTAGCAGCATAATGAGTGGATTCAGGTATGATGATTCTAACTGAAATAAGTCACACAGAAAAAGAAACATCATAAGATATCACTAATACACGGAATGTAAACTTGGCTACACAGGAACTGAATTACAAAACAGAACAGGGTCTCAAATTTAGAAACCCAACTTATGCTTGCTTAAGGGGAATGGTGAGTTGGCGTGCTGCATAAAACCAGAGATTGAAATGAGCACAGATAAAGTTCCTTAAGCCAAATATGGAATAGACAAGAGCTACTCCTTGCTCAACGAAATGGACTCAACACCCCATATTAAACGCCTAAGAATGTACCTGACTAGGAAGTATCCTAAAACCTATGGACTGCTATGTCTCCGAAAGAGAATCAAGCGTGTGTACAGGGGCATAAACGCAGCAGTGATAGGACTGGAGAGGTTCGGTGAGCAAATGAAGACCCTTTGAAGTCATATTGCATGGTACCCATTCCACGGGTCTCAACTCTCCAGGGTTAAGGTATTGTTCCTTCAGCTAAAACATGCATGTGGAACCCAGAGTATGATAAACCATGTGATCGGGAGATGTGTTCCAATATGTGTCAGTTTTCGTCCCCTGGTACTCGGGTGCAACATTCCAGACGCTTTACTAACACTCTCCCGACTTGGAGAGTCAGTGCCTTTAACCTCCTGTTTGGCCCAGTTTGCAATTTCTGCGGAAGATGAACAGGAATAGGGAGAATGAATGAAAGACTAGCTGGAGGGGTCTGGATGGGCAAATTTAACTCTCATTTCCCACCAGGAAGAGGAATTAACCAAAGGCTCAGCGTGCCGTGCCGGAACCAGATTAGGGCCTGAAGCAACCATGCGGCGTTGCGGCCAGCTCACGAGAAAGCGAGTTGAAGAAAGGAGCTCAGGGGCACTGTAATTCACAAACCTGCCGAGTTATAAATGACAGCTATCGTCCAAAAATATACTGAAGTAAGGCTGCCAAGAGGACTTGAAAGTGGGGCAGAATTGCAGGAAACCGATTTCAGGAGGTAGACTGGAATTGCATTTAAAGCATAGGAAAAGAGGCAGAACGTCCACAATGATGCACTTGGCCAAAAAGGGCGTATGCGTTTTTTCCTGAATATATTCAGGAAAAAACGCATACGCCGTTTTTGGCCAACCAAGCAAGCTTGCAAAGGAAATCTGCACTACAATGAAGTCTCACTTCCCCCCGGTCAAAGGGCCATCTGAAAAAAGTGTAAAATCCAGAAAGTCAGGACAGGCCATGGAGACCTGGGAGCCTTGTTATGCTGATGGGCGGGATGTAAATTGCCAACAGCCACTCGGGAGAAGTGTATGGTGTTTCCTGAAACATCTAAAAAACAAAGAAACAGAGCTTAGGGCACTTCCACTTATGGTCCTATAGCTTAGGGAAATTAAAATAAAAAAGACAGAGCCACCCAAAATAGTTGGGACGGCTCTGTTTACAAGAAACTCATTTTCGGTACAAGTTCAATATCGCAGAAAGTGAAAAATGGATAAAGAAGTTGTGGTACTTACGTACAATGCAATATCACTCAGCAAGGAAATCTATGTCATCAGGCCCGTAGCAGCATAATGAGTGGATTCAGGTACGAAGATTCTAACTGAAATAAGTCTCACAGAAAAAGAAACATCATAAGATATCACTAATACACGGAATGTAAACTTGGCTACACAGGAACTGAATTCCAAAACAGAACAGGGTCTCAAATTTAGAAACCCAACTTATGCTTGCTTAAGGGGAAAGGTGAGTTGGGGTGCTGCATAAAACCAGAGATTGAAATGAGCACAGATAAAGTTCCTTAAGCCAAATATGGAATAGACAAGAGCTACTCCTTGCTCAACGAAATGGACTCAACACCCCATATTAAACGCCTAAGAATGTACCTGACTAGGAAGTATCTTAAAACCTATGGATTGCTATGTCTCCGAAAGAGAATCAAGCGTGTGTACAGGGGCATAAACGCAGCAGTGATAGGACTGGAGAGGTTCGGTGAGCAAATGAAGACCCTTTGAAGTCATATTGCATGGTACCCATTCCACGGGTCTCAACTCTCCAGGTTTAAGGTATTCTTCCTTCAGCTAAAACATGCATGTGGAACCCAGAGTATGATCAACCATGTGATCGGGAGACGTGTTCCAATATGTGTCAGTTTTCGTCCCCTGGTACTCGGGTGCAACATTCCAGACGCTTTACTAACACTCTCCCGACTTGGAGAGTCAGTGCCTTTAACCTCCTGTTTGGCCCAGTTTGCAATTTCTGCGGAAGATGAACAGGAATAGGGAGAACCAATGAGAGACTAGCTGGAGGTGTCTGGACGGGCAAATTTAACTCTCATTTCCCACCAGGAAGACGAATTAACCAAAAGCTCAGCGTGCCGTGCCGGAACCAGATTAGGGCCTGAAGCCATCCTGCGGTGTTGCGGCCAGCTCACGAGAAAGCGAGTTGAAGAAAGGAGCTCAGGGGCACTGTAATTCACAAACCTGCCGAGTTATAAATGACAGCTATCGTCCAAAAATATACTGAAGTAAGGCTGCCAAGAGGACTTGAAAGCGGGGCAGAATTGCAGGAAACCGATTTCAGGAGGTAGACTGGAATTGCATTTAAAGCATAGGAAAAGAGGCAGAACGTCCACAATGATGCACTTGGCCAAAAAGGCCGTATGCGTTTTTTCCTGAATATATTCAGGAAAAAACGCATACGCCCTTTTTGGCCAACCAAGCAAGCTTGCAAAGGAAATCTGCACTACAATGAAGTCTCACTTCCCCCCGGTCAAAAGGGCCATCTGAAAAAAGTGTAAAATCCAGAAAGGCAGGACAGGCCATGGAGAACTGGGAGCCTTGTTATGCTGATGGGCGGGATGTAAATTGCCAACAGCCACTCGGGAGACGTGTATGGTGTTTCCTGAAACATCTAAAAACCAAGGCAACAGAGCCTAGGGCACTTACACTTATGGTCCTATAGCTTAGGGAAATTAAAATCAAAAACACACAGCCACCCCAACGGTTGGGACGGCTCTGTTTACAAGAACCTGGTTTACGGTACAAGTTCAATATCGCAGAAAGTGAAAAATGGATAAAGAAGTTGTGGTACTTACGTACAATGCAATATCACTCAGCAAGGAAATCTATGTCATCAGGCCCGTAGCAGCATAATGAGTGGATTCAGGTACGATGATTCTAACTGAAATAAGTCACACAGAAAAAGAAACATCATAAGATATCACTAATACACGGAATGTAAACTTGGCTACACAGGAATTCAATTACAAAACAGAACAGGTTCTCAAATTTAGAAACCCAACTTATGCTTGCTTAAGGGGAAAGGTGAGTTGGGGTGCTGCATAAAGCCAGAGATTAAAATGAGCACAGATAAAGTTCCTTAAGCCAAATATGGAATAGACAAGAGCTACTCCTTGCTCAACGAAATGGACTCAACACCCCATATTAAACACCTAAGAATATACCTGACTAGGAAGTATCTTAAAACCTATGGACTGCTATGTCTCCGAAAGAGAATCAAGCGTGTGTACAGGGGCATAAACGCAGCAGTGATAGGACTGGAGAGGTTCGGTGAGCAAATGAAGTCCCTTTGAAGTCATATTGCATGGTACTCATTCCACGGGTCTCAACTTTCCAGGTTTAAGGTATTCTTCCTTCAGCTAAAACATTCATGTGTAACCCAGAGTATGATAAACCATGTGAGCGGGAGACGGGTTCAAATATGTCTCAGTTTTCGTCCCCTGGTACTCGGGTGCAACATTCCAGATGCTTTACTAACACTCTCCCGACTTCGAGAGTCAGTGCCTTTAACCTCCTGTTTGGCCCAGTTTGCAATTTCTGCGGAAGATGAACACGAATAGGGAGGACCAATGAGAGACTAGCTGGAGGTGTCTGGACGGGCAAATTTAACTCTCATTTCCCACCAGGAAGAGGAATTAACCAAAGGCTCAGCGTGCCGTGCCGGAACCAGATTAGGGCCTGAAGCCATCCTGCGGTGTTGCGGCCAGCTCACGAGAAAGCGAGTTGAAGAAAGGAGCTCAGGGGCACTGTAATTCACAAACCTGCTGAGTTATAAATGACAGCTATCGTCCAAAAATATACTGAAGTAAGGCTGCCAAGAGGACTTGAAAGCGGGGCAGAATTGCAGGAAACCGATTTCAGGAGGTAGAATGGAATTGCATTTAAAGCATAGGAAGAGAGGCAGAACGTCCACAATGATGCACTTGGCCAAAAAGGCCGTATGCGTTTTTTCCTGAATATATTCAGGAAAAAACGCATACGCCCTTTTTGGCCAACCAAGCAAGCTTGCAAAGGAAATCTGCACTACAATGAAGTCTCACTTCCCCCCGGTCAAAAGGGCCATCTGAAAAAAGTGTAAAATCCAGAAAGGCAGGACAGGCCATGGAGACCTGGGAGCCTTGTTATGCTGATGGGCGGGATGTAAATTGCCAACAGCCACTCGGGAGAAGTGTATGGTGTTTCCTGAAGCATCTAAAAAACAAAGAAACAGAGCTTAGGGCACTTCCACTTATGGTCCTATAGCTTAGGGAAATTAAAATAAAAAAGACAGAGCCACCCAAAATAGTTGGGACGGCTCTGTTTACAAGAAACTCATTTTCGGTACAAGTTCAATATCGCAGAAAGTGAAAAATGGATAAAGAAGTTGTGGTACTTACGTACAATGCAATATCACTCAGCAAGGAAATCTATGTCATCAGGCCCGTAGCAGCATAATGAGTGGATTCACGTACGAAGATTCTAACTGAAATAAGTCTCACAGAAAAAGAAACATCATAAGATATCACTAATACACGGAATGTAAACTTGGCTACACAGGAACTGAATTACAAAACAGAACAGGGTCTCAAATTTAGAAACCCAACTTATGCTTGCTTAAGGGGAAAGGTGAGTTGGGGTGCTGCATAAAACCAGAGATTGAAATGAGCACAGATAAAGTTCCTTAAGCCAAATATGGAATAGACAAGAGCTACTCCTTGCTCAACGAAATGGACTCAACACCCCATATTAAACGCCTAAGAATGTACCTGACTAGGAAGTATCTTAAAACCTATGGATTGCTATGTCTCCGAAAGAGAATCAAGCGTGTGTACAGGGGCATAAACGCAGCAGTGATAGGACTGGAGAGGTTCGGTGAGCAAATGAAGACCCTTTGAAGTCATATTGCATGGTACCCATTCCACGGGTCTCAACTCTCCAGGTTTAAGGGATTCTTCCTTCAGCTAAAACATGCATGTGGAACCCAGAGTATGATCAACCGTGTGATCGGGAGACGTGTTCCAATATGTGTCAGTTTTCGTCCCCTGGTACTCGGGTGCAACATTCCAGACGCTTTACTAACACTCTCCCGACTTGGAGAGTCAGTGCCTTTAACCTCCTGTTTGGCCCAGTTTGCAATTTCTGCGGAAGATGAACAGGAATAGGGAGAATGAATGAGAGACTAGCTGGAGGGGTCTGGATGGGCAAATTTAACTCTCATTTCCCACCAGGAAGAGGAATTAACCAAAGGCTCAGCGTGCCGTGCCGGAACCAGATTAGGGCCTGAAGCAACCATGCGGCGTTGCGGCCAGCTCACGAGAAAGCGAGTTGAAGAAAGGAGCTCAGGGGCACTGTAATTCACAAACCAGCAGAGTTATAAATGACAGCTATCGTCCAAAAATATACTGAAGTAAGGCTGCCAAGAGGACTTGAAAGCGGGGCAGAATTGCAGGAAACCGATTTCAGGAGGTAGACTGGAATTGCATTTAAAGCATAGGAAAAGAGGCAGAACGTCCACAATGATGCACTTGGCCAAAAAGGGCGTATGCGTTTTTCCCTGAATATATTCAGGAAAAAACACATACGCCCTTTTTGGCCAACCAAGCAAGCTTGCAAAGGAAATCTGCACTACAATGAAGTCTCACTTCCCCCCGGTCAAAAGGGCCATCTGAAAAAAGTGTAAAATCCAGAAAGGCAGGACAGGCCATGGAGAACTGGGAGCCTTGTTATGCTGATGGGCGGGATGTAAATTGCCAACAGCCACTCGGGAGAAGTGTATGGTGTTTCCTGAAACATCTAAAAATCAAAGCAACAGAGCCTAGGGCACTTCCACTTATGGTCCTATAGCTTAGGGAAATTAAAATCAAAAAGACACAGCCACCCCAAAGGTTGGGACGGCTCTGTTTACAAGAACCTGGTTTACGGTACAAGTTCAATATCGCAGAAAGTGAAAAATGGATAAAGAATTTGTGGTACTTACGTACAATGCAATATCACTCAGCAAGGAAATCTATGTCATCAGGCCCGTAGCAGCATAATGAGTGGATTCAGGTACGAAGATTCTAACTGAAATAAGTCTCACAGAAAAAGAAACATCATAAGATATCACTAATACACGGAATGTAAACTTGGCTACACAGGAATTGAATTACAAAACAGAACAGGGTCTCAAATTTAGAAACCCAACTTATGCTTGCTTAAGGGGAAAGGTGAGTTGGCGTGCTGCATAAAACCAGAGATTGAAATGAGCACAGATAAAGTTCCTTAAGCCAAATATGGAATAGACAAGAGCTACTCCTTGCTCAACGAAATGGACTCAACACCCCATATTAAACGCCTAAGAATGTACCTGACTAGGAAGTATCTTAAAACCTATGGATTGCTATGTCTCCGAAAGAGAATCAAGCGTGTGTACAGGGGCATAAACGCAGCAGTGATAGGATTGGAGAGGTTCGGTGAGCAAATGAAGTCCCTTTGAAATCATATTGCATGGTACCCATTCCACGGGTCTCAACTCTCCAGGTTTAAGGTATTCTTCCTTCAGCTAAAACATGCATGTGGAACCCAGAGTATGATCAACCATGTGATCGGGAGACGGGTTCCAATATGTCTCAGTTTTCGTCCCCTGGTACTCGGGTGCAACATTCCAGATGCTTTACTAACACTCTCCCGACTTGGAGAGTCAGTGCCTTTAACCTCCTGTTTGGTCCAGTTTGCAATTTCTGCGGAAGATGAACAGGAATAGGGAGAACCAATGAGAGACTAGCTGGAGGTGTCTGGACGGGCAAATTTAACTCTCATTTCCCACCAGGAAGAGGAATTAACCAAAAGCTCAGCATGCCGTGCCGGAACCAGATTAGGGCCTGAAGCCATCCTGCGGTGTTGCGGCCAGCTCACGAGAAAGCGAGTTGAAGAAAGGAGCTCAGGGGCACTGTAATTCACAAACCTGCCGAGTTATAAATGACAGCTATCGTCCAAAAATATACTGAAGTAAGGCTGCCAAGAGGACTTGAAAGCGGGGCAGAATTGCAGGAAACCGATTTCAGGAGGTAGACTGGAATTGCATTTAAAGCATAGGAAAAGAGGCAGAACGTCCACAATGATGCACTTGGCCAAAAAGGGCGTATGCGTTTTTTCCTGAATATATTCAGGAAAAAACGCATACGCCCTTTTTGGCCAACCAAGCAAGCTTGCAAAGAAAATCTGCACTACAATGAAGTCTCACTTCCCCCCGGTCAAAAGGGCCATCTGAAAAAAGTGTAAAATCCAGAAAGGCAGGACAGGCCATGGAGAACTGGGAGCCTTGTTATGCTGATGGGCGGGATGTAAATTGCCAACAGCCACTCGGGAGACGTGTATGGTGTTTCCTGAAACATCTAAAAACCAAGGCAACAGAGCCTAGGGCACTTCCACTTATGGTCCTATAGCTTAGGGAAATTAAAATCAAAAAGACACAGCCACCCCAACGGTTGGGACGGCTCTGTTTACAAGAACCTGGTTTACGGTACAAGTTCAATATCGCAGAAAGTGAAAAATGGATAAAGAAGTTGTGGTACTTACGTACAATGCAATATCACTCAGCAATGAAATCTGTCATCAGGCCCGTAGCAGCATAATGAGTGGATTCAGGTACGAAGATTCTAACTGAAATAAGTCTCACAGAAAAAGAAACATCATAAGATATCACTAATACACGGAATGTAAACTTGGCTACACAGGAACTGAATTCCAAAACAGAACAGGGTCTCAAATTTAGAAACCCAACTTATGCTTGCTTAAGGGGAAAGGTGAGTTGGGGTGCTGCATAAAACCAGAGATTGAAATGAGCACAGATAAAGTTCCTTAAGCCAAATATGGAATAGACAAGAGCTACTCCTTGCTCAACGAAATGGACTCAACACCCCATATTAAACGCCTAAGAATGTACCTGACTAGGAAGTATCTTAAAACCTATGGATTGCTATGTCTCCGAAAGAGAATCAAGCGTGTGTACAGGGGCATAAACGCAGCAGTGATAGGACTGGAGAGGTTCGGTGAGCAAATGAAGACCCTTTGAAGTCATATTGCATGGTACCCATTCCACGGGTCTCAACTCTCCAGGTTTAAGGTATTCTTCCTTCAGCTAAAACATGCATGTGGAACCCAGAGTATGATCAACCGTGTGATCGGGAGACGTGTTCCAATATGTGTCAGTTTTCGTCCCCTGGTACTCGGGTGCAACATTCCAGACGCTTTACTAACACTCTCCCGACTTGGAGAGTCAGTGCCTTTAACCTCCTGTTTGGCCCAGTTTGCAATTTCTGCAGAAGATGAACACGAATAGGGAGGACCAATGAGAGACTAGCTGGAGGTGTCTGGACGGGCAAATTTAACTCTCATTTCCCACCAGGAAGAGGAATTAACCAAAGGCTCAGCGTGCCGTGCCAGAACCAGATTAGGGCCTGAAGCCGTCCTGCGGTGTTGCGGCCAGCTCACGAGAAAGCGAGTTGAAGAAAGGAGCTCAGGGGCACTGTAATTCACAAACCTGCCGAGTTATAAATGACAGCTATCGTCCAAAAATATACTGAAGTAAGGCTGCCAAGAGGACTTGAAAGCGGGGCAGAATTGCAGGAAACCGATTTCAGGAGGTAGACTGGAATTGCATTTAAAGCATAGGAAAAGAGGCAGAACGTCCACAATGATGCACTTGGCCAAAAAGGGCGTATGCGTTTTTTCCTGAATATATTCAGGAAAAAACGCATACGCCCTTTTTGGCCAACCAAGCAAGCTTGCAAAGGAAATCTGCACTACAATGAAGTCTCACTTCCCCCTGGTCAAAAGGGCCATCTGAAAAAAGTGTAAAATCCAGAAAGGCAGGACAGGCCATGGAGAACTGGGAGCCTTGTTATGCTGATGGGCGGGATGTAAATTGCCAACAGCCACTCTGGAGAAGTGTATGGTGTTTCCTGAAACATCTAAAAAACAAAGAAACAGAGCTTAGGGCACTTCCACTTATGGTCCTATAGCTTAGGGAAATTAAAATAAAAAAGACAGAGCCACCCAAAATAGTTGGGACGGCTCTGTTTACAAGAAACTCATTTTCGGTACAAGTTCAATATCGCAGAAAGTGAAAAATGGATAAAGAAGTTGTGGTACTAACGTACAATGCAATATCACTCAGCAAGGAAATCTATGTCATCAGGCCCGTAGCAGCATAATGAGTGGATTCAGGTATGATGATTCTACCTGAAATAAGTCACACAGAAAAAGAAACATCATAAGATATCACTAATACACGAAATGTAAACTTGGCTACACAGGAACTGAATTACAAAACAGAACAGGGTCTCAAATTTAGAAAACCAACTTATGCTTGCTTAAGGGGAAAGGTGAGTTGGGGTGCTGCATAAAACCAGAGATTGAAATGAGCACAGATAAAGTTCCTTAAGCCAAATATGGAATAGACAAGAGCTACTCCTTGCTCAACGAAATGGACTCAACACCCCATATTAAACGCCTAAGAATGTACCTTACTAGGAAGTATCTTAAAACCTATGGATTGCTATGTCTCCGAAAGAGAATCAAGCGTGTGTACAGGGGCATAAACGCAGCAGTGATAGGACTGGAGAGGTTCGGTGAGCAAATGAAGACCCTTTGAAGTCATATTGCATGGTACCCATTCCACGGGTCTCAACTCTCCAAGTTTAAGGGATTCTTCCTTCAGCTAAAACATGCATGTGGAACCCAGAGTATGATCAACCGTGTGATCGGGAGACGTGTTCCAATATGTGTCAGTTTTCGTCCCCTGGTACTCTGGTGCAACATTCCAGACGCTTTACTAACACTCTCCCGACTTGGAGAGTCAGTGCCTTTAACCTCCTGTTTGGCCCAGTTTGCAATTTCTGCGGAAGATGAACAGGAATAGGGAGAACCAATGAGAGACTAGCTGGAGGTGTCTGGACGGGCAAATTTAACTCTCATTTCACACCAGGAAGAGGAATTAACCAAAAGCTCAGCGTGCCGTGCCAGAACCAGATTAGGGCCTGAAGCCATCCTGCGGTGTTGCGGCCAGCTCACGAGAAAGCGAGTTGAAGAAAGGAGCTCAGGGGCACTGTAATTCACAAACCTGCCGAGTTATAAATGACAGCTATCGTCCAAAAATATACTGAAGTAAGGCTGCCAAGAGGACTTGAAAGCGGGGCAGAATTGCAGGAAACCGATTTCAGGAGGTAGACTGGAATTGCATTTAAAGCATAGGAAAAGAGGCAGAACGTCCACAATGATGCACTTGGCCAAAAAGGGCGTATGCGTTTTTTCCTGAATATATTCAGGAAAAAACGCATACGCCCTTTTTGGCCAACCAAGCAAGCTTGCAAAGGAAATCTGCACTACAATGAAGTCTCACTTCCCCCCGGTCAAAAGGGCCATCTGAAAAAAGTGTAAAATCCAGAAAGGCAGGACAGGCCATGGAGAACTGGGAGCCTTGTTATGCTGATGGGCGGGATGTAAATTGCCAACAGCCACTCGGGAGAAGTGTATGGTGTTTCCTGAAACATCTAAAAAACAAAGCAACAGAGCCTAGGGCACTTCCACTTATGGTCCTATAGCTTAGGGAAATTAAAATCAAAAAGACACAGCCACCCCAAAGGTTGGGACGGCTCTGTTTACAAGAACCTGGTTTACGGTACAAGTTCAATATCGCAGAAAGTGAAAAATGCATAAAGAAGTTGTGGTACTTACGTACAATGCAATATCACTCAGCAATGAAATCTATGTCATCAGGCCCGTAGCAGCATAATGAGTGGATTCAGGTATGATGATTCTAACTGAAATAAGTCACACAGAAAAAGAAACATCATAAGATATCACTAATACACGGAATGTAAACTTGGCTACACAGGAACTGAATTACAAAACAGAACAGGGTCTCAAATTTAGAAACCCAACATATGCTTGCTTAAGGGGAAAGGTGAGTTGGGGTGCTGCATAAAACCAGAGATTGAAATGAGCACAGATAAAGTTCCTTAAGCCAAATATGGAATAGACAAGAGCTACTCCTTGCTCAACGAAATGGAGTCAACACCCCATATTAAACACCTAAGAATATACCTGACTAGGAAGTATCTTAAAACCTATGGACTGCTATGTCTCCGAAAGAGAATCAAGCGTGTGTACAGGGGCATAAACGCAGCAGTGATAGGATTGGAGAGGTTCGGTGAGCAAATGAAGTCCCTTTGAAGTCATATTGCATGGTACCCATTCCACGGGTCTCAACTCTCCAGGTTTAAGGTATTCTTCCTTCAGCTAAAACATGCATGTGTAACCCAGAGTATGATAAACCATGTGAGCGGGAGACGGGTTCAAATATGTCTCAGTTTTCGTCCCCTGGTACTCGGGTGCAACATTCCAGATGCTTTACTAACACTCTCCCAACTTCGAGAGTCACTGCCTTTAACCTCCTGTTTGGCCCAGTTTGCAATTTCTGCAGAAGATGAACACGAATAGGGAGGACCAATGAGAGACTAGCTGGACGTGTCTGGACGGGCAAATTTAACTCTCATTTCCCACCAGGAAGAGGAATTAACCAAAGGCTCAGCGTGCCGTGCCAGAACCAGATTAGGGCCTGAAGCCATCCTGCGGTGTTGCGGCCAGCTCACGAGAAAGCGAGTTGAAGAAAGGAGCTCAGGGGCACTGTAATTCACAAACATGCCGAGTTATAAATGACAGCTATCGTCCAAAAATATACTGAAGTAAGGCTGCCAAGAGGACTTGAAAGCGGGGCAGAATTGCAGGAAACCGATTTCAGGAGGTAGACTGGAATTGCATTTAAAGCATAGGAAAAGAGGCAGAACGTCCACAATGATGCACTTGGCCAAAAAGGGCGTATGCGTTTTGTCCTGAATATATTCAGGAAAAAACGCATACGCCCTTTTTGGCCAACCAAGCAAGCTTGCAAAGGAAATCTGCACTACAATGAAGTCTCACTTCCCCCCGGTCAAAAGGGCCATCTGAAAAAAGTGTAAAATCCAGAAAGTCAGGACAGGCCATGGAGACCTGGGAGCCTTGTTATGCTGATGGGCGGGATGTAAATTGCCAACAGCCACTCTGGAGAAGTGTATGGTGTTTCCTGAAACATCTAAAAAACAAAGAAACAGAGCTTAGGGCACTTCCACTTATGGTCCTATAGCTTAGGGAAATTAAAATAAAAAAGACAGAGCCACCCAAAATAGTTGGGACGGCTCTGTTTACAAGAAACTCATTTTCGGTACAAGTTCAATATCGCAGAAAGTGAAAAATGGATAAAGAAGTTGTGGTACTAACGTACAATGCAATATCACTCAGCAAGGAAATCTATGTCATCAGGCCCGTAGCAGCATAATGAGTGGATTCAGGTATGATGATTCTACCTGAAATAAGTCACACAGAAAAAGAAACATCATAAGATATCACTAATACACGGAATGTAAACTTGGCTACACAGGAACTGAATTACAAAACAGAACAGGGTCTCAAATTTAGAAAACCAACTTATGCTTGCTTAAGGGGAAAGGTGAGTTGGGGTGCTGCATAAAACCAGAGATTGAAATGAGCACAGATAAAGTTCCTTAAGCCAAATATGGAATAGACAAGAGCTACTCCTTGCTCAACGAAATGGACTCAACACCCCATATTAAACGCCTAGTAATGTACCTGACTAGGAAGTATCTTAAAACCTATGGACTGCTATGTCTCCGAAAGAGAATCAAGCGTGTGTACAGGGGCATAAACGCAGCAGTGATAGGACTGGAGAGGTTCGGTGAGCAAATGAAGACCCTTTGAAGTCATATTGCATGGTACCCATTCCACGGGTCTCAACTCTCCAGGGTTAAGGTATTCTTCCTTCAGCTAAAACATGCATGTGGAACCCAGAGTATGATCAACCGTGTGATCGGGAGACGTGTTCCAATATGTGTCAGTTGTCGTCCCCTGGTACTCGGGTGCAACATTCCAGACGCTTTACTAACACTCTCCCGACTTGGAGAGTCAGTGCCTTTAACCTCCTGTTTGGCCCAGTTTGCAATTTCTGCGGAAGATGAACAGGAATAGGGAGAATGAATGAGAGACTAGCTGGAGGGGTCTGGATGGGCAAATTTAACTCTCATTTCCCACCAGGAAGAGGAATTAACCAAAGGCTCAGCGTGCCGTGCCGGAACCAGATTAGGGCCTGAAGCAACCATGCGGCGTTGCGGCCAGCTCACGAGAAAGCGAGTTGAAGAAAGGAGCTCAGGGGCACTGTAATTCACAAACCTGCAGAGTTATAAATGACAGCTATCGTCCAAAAATATACTGAAGTAAGGCTGCCAAGAGGACTTGAAAGTGGGGCAGAATTGCAGGAAACCGATTTCAGGAGGTAGACTGGAATTGCATTTAAAGCATAGGAAAAGAGGCAGAACGTCCACAATGATGCACTTGGCCAAAAAGGGCGTATGCGTTTTTTCCTGAATATATTCAGGAAAAAACGCATACGCCCTTTTTGGCCAACCAAGCAAGCTTGCAAAGGAAATCTGCACTACAATGAAGTCTCACTTCCCCCCGGTCAAAAGGGCCATCTGAAAAAAGTGTAAAATCCAGAAAGGCAGGACAGGCCATGGAGAACTGGGAGCCTTGTTATGCTGACGGGCGGGATGTAAATTGCCAACAGCCACTCGGGAGAAGTGTATGGTGTTTCCTGAAACATCTAAAAATCAAAGCAACAGAGCCTAGGGCACTTCCACTTATGGTCCTATAGCTTAGGGAAATTAAAATCAAAAAGACACAGCCACCCCAAAGGTTGGGACGGCTCTGTTTACAAGAACCTGGTTTACGGTACAAGTTCAATATCGCAGAAAGTGAAAAATGGATAAAGAAGTTGTGGTACTTACTTACAATGCAATATCACACAGCAATGAAATCTATGTCATCAGCCCGTAGCAGCATAATGAGTGGATTCAGTTACGATGATTCTAACTGAAATAAGTCACACAGAAAAAGAAACATCATAAGATATCACTAATACACGGAATGTAAACTTGGCTACACAGGAACTGAATTCCAAAACAGAACAGGTTCTCAAATTTAGAAACCCAACTTATGTTTGCTTAAGGGGAAAGGTGAGTTGGGGTGCTGCATAAAACCAGAGATTGAAATGAGCACAGATAAAGTTCCTTAAGCCAAATATGGAATAGACAAGAGCTACTCCTTGCTCAACGAAATGGACTCAACACCCCATATTAAACGCCTAAGAATGTACCTGACTAGGAAGTATCTTAAAACCTATGGATTGCTATGTCTCCGAAAGAGAATCAAGCGTGTGTACAGGGGCATAAACGCAGCAGTGATAGGACTGGAGAGGTTCGGTGAGCAAATGAAGACCCTTTGAAGTCATATTGCATGGTACCCATTCCACGGGTCTCAACTCTCCAGGTTTAAGGGATTCTTCCTTCAGCTAAAGCATGCATGTGGAACCCAGAGTATGATCAACCGTGTGATCGGGAGATGTGTTCCAATATGTGTCAGTTTTCGTCCCCTGGTACTCGGGTGCAACATTCCAGACGCTTTACTAACACTCTCCCGACTTGGAGAGTCAGTGCCTTTAACCTCCTGTTTGGCCCAGTTTGCAATTTCTGCGGAAGATGAACAGGAATAGGGAGAACCAATGAGAGACTAGCTGGAGGTGTCTGGACGGGCAAATTTAACTCTCATTTCCCACCAGGAAGAGGAATTAACCAAAGGCTCAGCGTGCCGTGCCGGAACCAGATTAGGGCCTGAAGCAACCATGCGGCGTTGCGGCCAGCTCACGAGAAAGCGAGTTGAAGAAAGGAGCTCAGGGGCACTGTAATTCACAAACCTGCAGAGTTATAAATGACAGCTATCGTCCAAAAATATACTGAAGTAAGGCTGCCAAGAGGACTTGAAAGTGGGGCAGAATTGCAGGAAACCGATTTCAGGAGGTAGACTGGAATTGCATTTAAAGCATAGGAAAAGAGGCAGAACGTCCACAATGATGCACTTGGCCAAAAAGGGCGTATGCGTTTTTTCCTGAATATATTCAGGAAAAAACGCATACGCCCTTTTTGGCCAACCAAGCAAGCTTGCAAAGGAAATCTGCACTACAATGAAGTCTCACTTCCCCCCGGTCAAAAGGGCCATCTGAAAAAAGTGTAAAATCCAGAAAGTCAGGACAGGCCATGGAGACCTGGGAGCCTTTTTATGCTGATGGGCGGGATGTAAATTGCCAACAGCCACTCTGGAGAAGTGTATGGTGTTTCCTGAAACATCTAAAAAACAAAGAAACAGAGCTTAGGGCACTTCCACTTATGGTCCTATAGCTTAGGGAAATTAAAATAAAAAAGACAGAGCCACCCAAAATAGTTGGGACGGCTCTGTTTACAAGAAACTCATTTTCGGTACAAGTTCAATATCGCAGAAAGTGAAAAATGGATAAAGAAGTTGTGGTACTAACGTACAATGCAATATCACTCAGCAACGAAATCTATGTCATCAGGCCCGTAGCAGCATAATGAGTGGATTCAGGTATGATGATTCTACCTGAAATAAGTCACACAGAAAAAGAAACATCATAAGATATCACTAATACACGGAATGTAAACTTGGCTACACAGGAACTGAATTACAAAACAGAACAGGGTCTCAAATTTAGAAACCCAACTTATGCTTGCTTAAGGGGAAAGGTGAGTTGGGGTGCTGCATAAAACCAGAGATTGAAATGAGCACAGATAAAGTTCCTTAAGCCAAATATGGAATAGACAAGAGCTACTCCTTGCTCAACGAAATGGACTCAACACCCCATATTAAACGCCTAAGAATGTACCTGACTAGGAAGTATCTTAAAACCTATGGACTGCTATGTCTCCGAAAGAGAATCAAGCGTGTGTACAGGGGCATAAACGCAGCAGTGATAGGACTGGAGAGGTTCGGTGAGCAAATGAAGACCCTTTGAAATCATACTGCATGGTACCCATTCCACGGGTCTCAACTCTCCAGGGTTAAGGTATTCTTCCTTCAGCTAAAACATGCATGTGGAACCCAGAGTATGATAAACCATGTGATCGGGAGATGTGTTCCAATATGTGTCAGTTTTCGTCCCCTGGTACTCGGGTGCAACATTCCAGACGCTTTACTAACACTCTCCCGACTTGGAGAGTCAGTGCCTTTAACCTCCTGTTTGGCCCAGTTTGCAATTTCTGCGGAAGATGAACAGGAATAGGGAGAATGAATGAGAGACTAGCTGGAGGGGTCTGGATGGGCAAATTTAACTCTCATTTCCCACCAGGAAGAGGAATTAACCAAAGGCTCAGCGTGCCGTGCCGGAACCAGATTAGGGCCTGAAGCAACCATGCGGCGTAGCGGCCAGCTCACGAGAAAGCGAGTTGAAGAAAGGAGCTCAGGGGCACTGTAATTCACAAACCTGCAGAGTTATAAATGACAGCTATCGTCCAAAAATATACTGAAGTAAGGCTGCCAAGAGGACTTGAAAGCGGGGCAGAATTGCAGGAAACCGATTTCAGGAGGTAGACTGGAATTGCATTTAAAGCATAGGAAAAGAGGCAGAACGTCCACAATGATGCACTTGGCCAAAAAGGGCGTATGCGTTTTTTCCTGAATATATTCAGGAAAAAACGCATACGCCCTTTTTGGCCAACCAAGCAAGCTTGCAAAGGAAATCTGCACTACAATGAAGTCTCACTTCCCCCCGGTCAAAAGGGCCATCTGAAAAGAGTGTAAAATCCAGAAAGGCAGGACAGGCCATGGAGAACTGGGAGCCTTGTTATGCTGATGGGCGGGATGTAAATTGCCAACAGCCACTCCGGAGAAGTGTATGGTGTTTCCTGAAACATCTAAAAAACAAAGCAACAGAGCCTAGGGCACTTCCACTTATGGTCCTATAGCTTAGGGAAATTAAAATCAAAAAGACACAGCCACCCCAAAGGTTGGGACGGCTCTGTTTACAAGAACCTGGTTTACGGTACAAGTTCAATATCGCAGAAAGTGAAAAATGGATAAAGAAGTTGTGGTACTTACTTACAATGCAATATCACACAGCAATGAAATCTATGTCATCAGGCCCATAGCAGCATAATGAGTGGATTCAGTTACGATGATTCTAACTGAAATAAGTCACACAGAAAAAGAAACATCATAAGATATCACTAATACACGGAATGTAAACTTGGCTACACAGGAACTGAATTACAAAACAGAACAGGTTCTCAAATTTAGAAACCCAACTTATGTTTGCTTAAGGGGAAAGGTGAGTTGGGGTGCTGCATAAAACCAGAGATTGAAATGAGCACAGATAAAGTTCCTTAAGCCAAATATGGAATAGACAAGAGCTACTCCTTGCTCAACGAAATGGACTCAACACCCCATATTAAACGCCTAAGAATGTACCTGACTAGGAAGTATCTTAAAACCTATGGATTGCTATGTCTCCGAAAGAGAATCAAGCGTGTGTACAGGGGCATAAACGCAGCAGTGATAGGACTGGAGAGGTTCGGTGAGCAAATGAAGACCCTTTGAAGTCATATTGCATGGTACCCATTCCACGGGTCTCAACTCTCCAGGTTTAAGGCATTCTTCCTTCAGCTAAAACATGCATGTGGAACCCAGAGTATGATCAACCGTGTGATCGGGAGACGTGTTCCAATATGTGTCAGTTTTCGTCCCCTGGTACTCGGGTGCAACATGCCAGACGCTTTACTAACACTCTCCCGACTTGGAGAGTCAGTGCCTTTAACCTCCTGTTTGGCCCAGTTTGCAATTTCTGCGGAAGATGAACAGGAATAGGGAGAACCAATGAGAGACTAGCTGGAGGTGTCTGGACGGGCAAATTTAACTCTCATTTCCCACCAGGAAGAGGAATTAACCAAAGGCTCAGCGTGCCGTGCCGGAACCAGATTAGGGCCTGAAGCCATCATGCGGCGTTGCGGCCAGCTCACGAGAAAGCGAGTTGAAGAAAGGAGCTCAGGGGCACTGTAATTCACAAACCTGCAGAGTTATAAATGACAGCTATCGTCCAAAAATATACTGAAGTAAGGCTTCCAAGAGGACTTGAAAGTGGGGCAGAATTGCAGGAAACCGATTTCAGGAGGTAGACTGGAATTGCATTTAAAGCATAGGAAAAGAGGCAGAACGTCCACAATGATGCACTTGGCCAAAAAGGGCGTATGCGTTTTTTCCTGAATATATTCAGGAAAAAACGCATACGCCCTTTTTGGCCAACCAAGCAAGCTTGCAAAGGAAATCTGCACTACAATGAAGTCTCACTTCCCCCCGGTCAAAAGGGCCATCTGAAAAAAGTGTAAAATCCAGAAAGGCAGGACAGGCCATGGAGACCTGGGAGCCTTGTTATGCTGATGGGCGGGATGTAAATTGCCAAGAGCCACTCGGGAGAAGTGTATGGTGTTTCCTGAAACATCTAAAAAACAAAGAAACAGAGCTTAGGGCACTTCCACTTATGGTCCTATAGCTTAGGGAAATTAAAATAAAAAAGACAGAGCCACCCAAAATAGTTGGGACGGCTCTGTTTACAAGAAACTCATTTTCGGTACAAGTTCAATATCGCAGAAAGTGAAAAATGGATAAAGAAGTTGTGGTACTTACGTACAATTCAATATCACTCAGCAAGGAAATCTATGTCACCAGGCCCGTAGCAGCATAATGAGTGGATTCAGGTACGAAGATTCTAACTGAAATAAGTCTCACAGAAAAAAAACATCATAAGATATCACTAATACACGGAATGTAAACTTGGCTACACAGGAACTGAATTACAAAACAGAACAGGGTCTCAAATTTAGAAACCCAACTTATGCTTGCTTAAGGGGAAAGGTGAGTTGGGGTGCTGCATAAAACCAGAGATTGAAATGAGCACAGATAAAGTTCCTTAAGCCAAATATGGAATAGACAAGAGCTACTCCTTGCTCAACGAAATGGACTCAACACCCCATATTAAACGCCTAAGAATGTACCTGACTAGGAAGTATCTTAAAACCTATGGACTGCTATGTCTCTGAAAGAGAATCAAGCGTGTGTACAGGGGCATAAACGCAGCAGTGATAGGACTGGAGAGGTTCGGTGAGCAAATGAAGACCCTTTGAAGTCATATTGCATGGTACCCATTCCACGGGTCTCAACTCTCCAGGTTTAAGGTATTCTTCCTTCAGCTAAAACATGCATGTGGAACCCAGAGTATGATCAACCGTGTGATCGGGAGACGTGTTCCAATATGTGTCAGTTTTCGTCCCCTGGTACTCGGGTGCAACATTCCAGACGCTTTACTAACACTCTCCCGACTTGGAGAGTCAGTGCCTTTAACCTCCTGTTTGGTCCGGTTTGCAATTTCTGCGGAAGATGAACAGGAATAGGGAGAACCAATGAGAGACTAGCTGGAGGTGTCTGGACGGGCAAATTTAACTCTCATTTCCCACCAGGAAGAGGAATTAACCAAAAGCTCAGCGTGCCGTGCCGGAACCAGATTAGGGCCTGAAGCCATCCTGCGGTGTTGCGGCCAGCTCACGAGAAAGCGAGTTGAAGAAAGGAGCTCAGGGGCACTGTAATTCACAAACCTGCCGAGTTATAAATGACAGCTATCGTCCAAAAATATACTGAAGTAAGGCTGCCAAGAGGACTTGAAAGCGGGGCAGAATTGCAGGAAACCGATTTCAGGAGGTAGACTGGAATTGCATTTAAAGCATAGGAAAAGAGGCAGAACGTCCACAATGATGCACTTGGCCAAAAAGGGCGTATGCGTTTTTTCCTGAATATATTCAGGAAAAAACGCATACGCCCTTTTTGGCCAACCAAGCAAGCTTGCAAAGGAAATCTGCACTACAATGAAGTCTCACTTCCCCCCGGTCAAAAGGGCCATCTGAAAAAAGTGTAAAATCCAGAAAGGCAGGACAGGCCATGGAGAACTGGGAGCCTTGTTATGCTGATGGGCGGGATGTAAATTGCCAATAGCCACTCGGGAGAAGTGTATGGTGTTTCCTGAAACATCTAAAAAACAAAGCAACAGAGCCTAGGGCACTTCCACTTATGGTCCTATAGCTTAGGGAAATTAAAATCAAAAAGACACAGCCACCCCAAAGGTTGGGACGGCTCTGTTTACAAGAAACTCATTTTCGGTACAAGTTCAATATCGCAGAAAGTGAAAAATGGATAAAGAAGTTGTGGTACTTACGTACAATGCAATATCACTCAGCAAGGAAATCTATGTCATCAGGCCCGTAGCAGGATAATGAGTGGATTCAGGTACGAAGATTCTAACTGAAATAAGTATCACAGAAAAAGAAACATCATAAGATATCACTAATACACGGAATGTAAACTTGGCTACATAGGAACTGAATTACAAAACAGAACAGGGTCTCAAATTTAGAAACCCAACTTATGCTTGCTTAAGGGGAAAGGTGAGTTGGGGTGCTGCATAAAACCAGAGATTGAAATGAGCACAGATAAAGTTCCTTAAGCCAAATATGGAATAGACAAGAGCTACTCCTTGCTCAACGAAATGGACTCAACACCCCATATTAAACGCCTAAGAATGTACCTGACTAGGAAGTATCTTAAAAGCTATGGACTGCTATGTCTCCGAAAGAGAATCAAGCGTGTGTACAGGGGCATAAACGCAGCAGTGATAGGATTGGAGAGGTTCGGTGAGCAAATGAAGACCCTTTGAAGTCATATTGCATGGTACCCATTCCACGGGTCTCAACTCTCCAGGTTTAAGGTATTCTTCCTTCAGCTAAAACATGCATGTGGAACCCAGAGTATGATCAACCATGTGATCGGGAGACGTGTTCCAATATGTGTCAGTTTTCATCCCCTGGTACTCGGGTCCAACATCCAGACGCTTTACGAACTGTCTCCCGACTTGGAGAGTCAGTGCATTTAACCTCCTGTTTGGCCCAGTTTGCAATTTCTGCGGAAGATGAACAGGAATACGGAGAACCAATGACAGACTAGCTGGAGGTGTCTGGACGGGCAAATTTAACTCTCATTTCCCACCAGGAAGAAGAATTAACCAAAGGCCCAGCGTGCCGTGCCGGAACCAGATTAGGGCCTGAAGCCATCCTGCGGTGTTGCGGCCAGCTCACGAGAAAGCGAGTTGAAGAAAGGAGCTCAGGGGCACTGTAATTCACAAACCTGCCGAGTTATAAATGACAGCTATCGTCCAAAAATATACTGAAGTAAGGCTGCCAAGAGGACTTGAAAGCGGGGCAGAATTGCAGGAAACCGATTTCAGGAGGTAGACTGGAATTGCATTTAAAGCATAGGAAAAGAGGCAGAACGTCCACAATGATGCACTTGGCCAAAAAGGGCGTATGCGTTTTTTCCTGAATATATTCAGGAAAAAACGCATACGCCCTTTTTGGCCAACCAAGCAAGCTTGCAAAGGAAATCTGCACTACAATGAAGTCTCACTTCCCCCCGGTCAAAAGGGCCATCTGAAAAAAGTGTAAAATCCAGAAAGTCAGGACAGGCCATGGAGACCTGAGAGCCTTGTTATGCTGATGGGCGGGATGTAAATTGCCAACAGCCACTCGGGAGAAGTGTATGGTGTTTCCTGAAACATCTAAAAAACAAAGCAACAGAGCTTAGGGCACTTCCACTTATGGTCCTATAGCTTAGGGAAATTAAAATCAAAAAGACACAGCCACCCCAAAGGTTGGGACGGCTCTGTTTACAAGAACGTGGTTTACGGTACAAGTTCAATATCGCAGAAAGTGAAAAATGCATAAAGAAGTTGTGGTACTTACGTACAATGCAATATCACTCAGCAAGGAAATCTATGTCACCAGGCCCGTAGCAGCATAATGAGTGGATTCAGGTACGAAGATTCTAACTGAAATAAGTCTCACAGAAAAAGAAACATCATAAGATATCACTAATACACGGAATGTAAACTTGGCTACACAGGAAGTGATTTCCAAAACAGAACAGGGTCTCAAATTTAGAAACACAACTTATGCTTGCTTAAGGGGAAAGGTGAGTTGGCGTGCTGCATAAAACCAGAGATTGAAATGAGCACAGATAAAGTTCCTTAAGCCAAATATGGAATAGACAAGAGCTACTCCTTGCTCAACGAAATGGACTCAACACCCCATATTAAACGCCTAAGAATGTACCTGACTAGGAAGTATCTTAAAACCTATGGATTGCTATGTCTCCGAAAGAGAATCAAGCGTGTGTACAGGGGCATAAACGCAGCAGTGATAGGACTGGAGAGGTTCGGTGAGCAAATGAAGACCCTTTGAAGTCATATTGCATGGTACCCATTCCACGGGTCTCAACTCTCCAGGTTTAAGTTATAATTCCTTCAGCTAAAACATGCATGTGGAACCCAGAGTATGATCAACCATGTGAGCGGGAGACGTGTTCAAATATATCTCAGTTTTCGTCCCCTGGTACTCGGGTGCAACATTCCAGACGCTTTACTAACACTCTCCCGACTTGGACAGTCAGTGCCTTTAACCTCCTGTTTGGCCCAGTTTGCAATTTCTGCGGAAGATGAACAGGAATAGGGAGAACCAATGACAGACTAGCCGGAGGTGTCTGGACGGGCAAATTTAACTCTCATTTCCCACCAGGAAGAGGAATTAACCAAACGCTAAACGTGCCGTGCCGGAACCAGATTAGGGCCTGAAGCCATCCTGCGGTGTTGCGGCCAGCTCACGAGAAAGCGAGTTGAAGAAAGGAGCTCAGGGGCACTGTAATTCACAAACCTGCAGAGTTATAAATGACAGCTATCGTCCAAAAATATACAGAAGTAAACCTGCCAAGAGGACTTGAAAGCGGAGCAGAATTGCAGGAAACCGATTTCAGGAGGTAGACTGGAATTGCATTTAAAGCATAGGAAAAGAGGCAGAACGTCCACAATGATGCACTTGGCCAAAAAGGGCGTATGCGTTTTTTCCTGAATATATTCAGGAAAAAACGCATACGCCCTTTTGGGCCAACCAAGCAAGCTTGCAAAGGAAATCTGCACTACAATGAAGTCTCACTTCCCCCCGGTCAAAAGGGCCATCTGAAAAAAGTGTAAAATCCAGAAAGGCAGGACAGGCCATGGAGAACTGGGAGCCTTGTTATGCTGACGGGCGGGATGTAAATTGCCAACAGCCACTCGGGAGAAGTGTATGGTGTTTCCTGAAATATCTAAAAATCAAAGCAACAGAGCCTAGGGCACTTCCACTTATGGTCCTATAGCTTAGGGAAATTAAAATCAAAAAGACACAGCCACCCCAAAGGTTGGGACGGCTCTGTTTACAAGAACCTGGTTTACGGTACAAGTTCAATATCGCAGAAAGTGAAAAATGGATAACGAAGTTGTGGTACTTACGTACAATGCAATATCCCTCAGCAATGAAATCTATGTCATCAGGCCCGTAGCAGCATAATGAGTGGATTCAGGTATGATGATTCTAACTGAAATAAGTCACACAAAAAAAGAAACATCATAAGATATCACTAATACACGGAATGTAAACTTGGCTACACAGGAACTGAATTCCAAAACAGAACAGGGTCTCAAATTTAGAAACCCAACTTATGCTTGCTTAAGGGGAAAGGTGAGTTGGGGTGCTGCATAAAACCAGAGATTGAAATGAGCACAGATAAAGTTCCTTAAGCCAAATATGGAATAGACAAGAGCTACTCCTTGCTCAACGAAATGGACTCAACACCCCATATTAAACGCCTAAGAATGTACCTGACTAGGAAGTATCTTAAAACCTATGGATTGCTATGTCTCCAAAAGAGAATCAAGCGTGTGTACAGGGGCATAAACGCAGCAGTGATAGGACTGGAGAGGTTCGGTGAGCAAATGAAGACCCTTTGAAGTCATATTGCATGGTACCCATTCCACGGGTCTCAACTCTCCGGGTTTAAGGGATTCTTCCTTCAGCTAAAACATGCATGTGGAACCCAGAGTATGATCAACCGTGTGATCGGGAGATGTGTTCCAATATGTGTCAGTTTTCGTCCCCTGGTACTCGGGTGCAACATTCCAGACGCTTTACTAACACTCTCCCGACTTGGAGAGTCAGTGCCTTTAACCTCCTGTTTGGCCCAGTTTGCAATTTCTGCGGAAGATGAACAGGAATAGGGAGAACCAATGAGAGACTAGCTGGAGGTGTCTGGACGGGCAAATTTAACTCTCATTTCCCACCAGGAAGAGGAATTAACCAAAGGCTCAGCGTGCCGTGCCGGAACCAGATTAGGGCCTGAAGCAACCATGCGGCGTTGCGGCCAGCTCACGAGAAAGCGAGTTGAAGAAAGGAGCTCAGGGGCACTGTAATTCACAAACCTGCCGAGTTATAAATGACAGCTATCGTCCAAAAATATACTGAAGTAAGGCTGCCAAGAGGACTTGAAAGTGGGGCAGAATTGCAGGAAACCGATTTCAGGAGGTAGACTGGAATTGCATTTAAAGCATAGGAAAAGAGGCAGAACGTCCACAATGATGCACTTGGCCAAAAAGGGCGTATGCGTTTTTTCCTGAATATATTCAGGAAAAAACGCATACGCCCTTTTTGGCCAACCAAGCAAGCTTGCAAAGGAAATCTGCACTACAATGAAGTCTCACTTCCCCCCGGTCAAAAGGGCCATCTGAAAAAAGTGTAAAATCCAGAAAGTCAGGACAGGCCATGGAGACCTGGGAGCCTTTTTATGCTGATGGGCGGGATGTAAATTGCCAACAGCCACTCTGGAGAAGTGTATGGTGTTTCCTGAAACATCTAAAAAACAAAGAAACAGAGCTTAGGGCACTTCCACTTATGGTCCTATAGCTTAGGGAAATTAAAATAAAAAAGACAGAGCCACCCAAAATAGTTGGGACGGCTCTGTTTACAAGAAACTCATTTTCGGTACAAGTTCAATATCGCAGAAAGTGAAAAATGGATAAAGAAGTTGTGGTACTAACGTACAATGCAATATCACTCAGCAAGGAAATCTATGTCATCAGGCCCGTAGCAGCATAATGAGTGGATTCAGGTATGATGATTCTACCTGAAATAAGTCACACAGAAAAAGAAACATCATAAGATATCACTAATACACGAAATGTAAACTTGGCTACACAGGAACTGAATTACAAAACAGAACAGGGTCTCAAATTTAGAAAACCAACTTATGCTTGCTTAAGGGGAAAGGTGAGTTGGGGTGCTGCATAAAACCAGAGGTTGAAATGAGCACAGATAAAGTTCCTTAAGCCAAATATGGAATAGACAAGAGCTACTCCTTGCTCAACCAAATGGACTCAACACCCCATATTAAACGCCTAAGAATGTACCTGACTAGGAAGTATCTTAAAACCTATGGACTGCTATGTCTCCGAAAGAGAATCAAGCGTGTGTACAGGGGCATAAACGCAGCAGTGATAGGACTGGAGAGGTTCGGTGAGCAAATGAAGACCCTTTGAAATCATACTGCATGGTACCCATTCCACGGGTCTCAACTCTCCAGGGTTAAGGTATTCTTCCTTCAGCTAAAACATGCATGTGGAACCCAGAGTATGATAAACCATGTGATCGGGAGATGTGTTCCAATATGTGTCAGTTTTCGTCCCTTGGTACTCGGGTGCAACATTCCAGACGCTTTACTAACACTCTCCCGACTTGGAGAGTCAGTGCCTTTAACCTCCTGTTTGGCCCAGTTTGCAATTTCTGCGGAAGATGAACAGGAATAGGGAGAATGAATGAGAGACTAGCTGGAGGGGTCTGGATGGGCAAATTTAACTCTCATTTCCCACCAGGAAGAGGAATTAACCAAAGGCTCAGCGTGCCGTGCCGGAACCAGATTAGGGCCTGAAGCAACCATGCGGCGTTGCGGCCAGCTCACGAGAAAGCGAGTTGAAGAAAGGAGCTCAGGGGCACTGTAATTCACAAACCTGCAGAGTTATAAATGACAGCTATCGTCCAAAAATATACTGAAGTAAGGCTGCCAAGAGGACTTGAAAGCGGGGCAGAATTGCAGGAAACCGATTTCAGGAGGTAGACTGGAATTGCATTTAAAGCATAGGAAAAGAGGCAGAACGTCCACAATGATGCACTTGGCCAAAAAGGGCGTATGCGTTTTTTCCTGAATATATTCAGGAAAAAACGCATACGCCCTTTTTGGCCAACCAAGCAAGCTTGCAAAGGAAATCTGCACTACAATGAAGTCTCACTTCCCCCCGGTCAAAAGGGCCATCTGAAAAAAGTGTAAAATCCAGAAAGGCAGGACAGGCCATGGAGAACTGGGAGCCTTGTTATGCTGATGGGCGGGATGTAAATTGCCAACAGCCACTCGGGAGAAGTGTATGGTGTTTCCTGAAACATCTAAAAAACAAAGCAACAGAGCCTAGGGCACTTCCACTTATGGTCCTATAGCTTAGGGAAATTAAAATCAAAAAGACACAGCCACCCCAAAGGTTGGGACGGCTCTGTTTACAAGAACCTGGTTTACGGTACAAGTTCAATATCGCAGAAAGTGAAAAATGGATAAAGAAGTTGTGGTACTTACTTACAATGCAATATCACACAGCAATGAAATCTATGTCATCAGGCCCGTAGCAGCATAATGAGTGGATTCAGTTACGATGATTCTAACTGAAATAAGTCACACAGAAAAAGAAACATCATAAGATATCACTAATACACGGAATGTAAACTTGGCTACACAGGAACTGAATTACAAAACAGAACAGGTTCTCAAATTTAGAAACCCAACTTATGTTTGCTTAAGGGGAAAGGTGAGTTGGCGTGCTGCATAAAACCAGAGATTGAAATGAGCACAGATAAAGTTCCTTAAGCCAAATATGGAATAGACAAGAGCTACTCCTTGCTCAACGAAATGGACTCAACACCCCATATTAAACGCCTAAGAATGTACCTGACTAGGAAGTATCTTAAAACCTATGGATTGCTATGTCTCCGAAAGAGAATCAAGCGTGTGTACAGGGGCATAAACGCAGCAGTGATAGGACTGGAGAGGTTCGGTGAGCAAATGAAGACCCTTTGAAGTCATATTGCATGGTACCCATTCCACGGGTCTCAACTCTCCAGGTTTAAGGCATTCTTCCTTCAGCTAAAACATGCATGTGGAACCCAGAGTATGATCAACCGTGTGATCGGGAGATGTGTTCCAATATGTGTCAGTTTTCGTCCCCTGGTACTCGGGTGCAACATTACAGACGCTTTACTAACACTCTCCCGACTTGGAGAGTCAGTGCCTTTAACCTCCTGTTTGGCCCAGTTTGCAATTTCTGCGGAAGATGAACAGGAATAGGGAGAACCAATGAGAGACTAGCTGGAGGTGTCTGGACGGGCAAATTTAACTCTCATTTCCCACCAGGAAGAGGAATTAACCAAAGGCTCAGCGTGCCGTGCCGGAACCAGATTAGGGCCTGAAGCAACCATGCGGCGTTGCGGCCAGCTCACGAGAAAGCGAGTTGAAGAAAGGAGCTCAGGGACACTGTAATTCACAAACCTGCCGAGTTATAAATGACAGCTATCGTCCAAAAATATACTGAAGTAAGGCTGCCAAGAGGACTTGAAAGTGGGGCAGAATTGCAGGAAACCGATTTCAGGAGGTAGACTGGAATTGCATTTAAAGCATAGGAAAAGAGGCAGAATGTCCACAATGATGCACTTGGCCAAAAAGGGCGTATGCGTTTTTTCCTGAATATATTCAGAAAAAACGCATACGCCCTTTTTGGCCAACCAAGCAAGCTTGCAAAGGAAATCTGCACTACAATGAAGTCTCACTTCCCCCCGGTCAAAAGGGCCATCTGAAAAAAGTGTAAAATCCAGAAAGGCAGGACAGGCCATGGAGAACTGGGAGCCTTGTTATGCTGATGGGCGGGATGTAAATTGCCAACAGCCACTCGGGAGAAGTGTATGGTGTTTCCTGAAACATCTAAAAAACAAAGAAACAGAGCTTAGGGCACTTCCACTTATGGTCCTATAGCTTAGGGAAATTAAAATAAAAAAGACAGAGCCACCCAAAATAGTTGGGACGGCTCTGTTTACAAGAAAATCATTTTCGGTACAAGTTCAATATCGCAGAAAGTGAAAAATGGATAAAGAAGTTGTGGTACTAACGTACAATAAAATATCACTCAGCAAGGAAATCTATGTCATCAGGCCCGTAGCAGCATAATGAGTGGATTCAGGTATGATGATTCTACCTGAAATAAGTCACACAGAAAAAGAAACATCATAAGATATCACTAATACACGAAATGTAAACTTGGCTACACAGGAACTGAATTACAAAACAGAACAGGGTGTCAAATTTAGAAAACCAACTTATGCTTGCTTAAGGGGAAAGGTGAGTTGGGGTGCTGCATAAAACCAGAGATTGAAATGAGCACAGATAAAGTTCCTTAAGCCAAATATGGAATAGACAAGAGCTACTCCTTGCTCAACGAAATGGACTCAACACCCCATATTAAACGCCTAAGAATGTACCTGACTAGGAAGTATCTTAAAACCTATGGACTGCTATGTCTCCGAAAGAGAATCAAGCGTGTGTACAGGGGCATAAACGCAGCAGTGATAGGACTGGAGAGGTTCGGTGAGCAAATGAAGACCCTTTGAAATCATACTGCATGGTACCCATTCCACGGGTCTCAACTCTCCAGGGTTAAGGTATTCTTCCTTCAGCTAAAACATGCATGTGGAACCCAGAGTATGATAAACCATGTGATCGGGAGATGTGTTCCAATATGTGTCAGTTTTCGTCCCCTGGTACTCGGGTGCAACATTCCAGACGCTTTACTAACACTCTCCCGACTTGGAGAGTCAGTGCCTTTAACCTCCTGTTTGGCCCAGTTTGCAATTTCTGCGGAAGATGAACAGGAATAGGGAGAATGAATGAGAGACTAGCTGGAGGGGTCTGGATGGGCAAATTTAACTCTCATTTCCCACCAGGAAGAGGAATTAACCAAAGGCTCAGCGTGCCGTGCCGGAACCAGATTAGGGCCTGAAGCAACCATGCGGCGTTGCGGCCAGCTCACGAGAAAGCGAGTTGAAGAAAGGAGCTCAGGGGCACTGTAATTCACAAACCTGCCGATTATAAATGACAGCTATCGTCCAAAAATATACTGAAGTAAGGCTGCCAAGAGGACTTGAAAGCGGGGCAGAATTGCAGGAAACCGATTTCAGGAGGTAGACTGGAATTGCATTTAAAGCATAGGAAAAGAGGCAGAACGTCCACAATGATGCACTTGGCCAAAAAGGGCGTATGCGTTTTTTCCTGAATATATTCAGGAAAAAACGCATACGCCCTTTTTGGCCAACCAAGCAAGCTTGCAAAGGAAATCTGCACTACAATGAAGTCTCACTTCCCCCCGGTCAAAAGGGCCATCTGAAAAAAGTGTAAAATCCAGAAAGGCAGGACAGGCCATGGAGAACTGGGAGCCTTGTTATGCTGATCGCGGGATGTAAATTGCCAACAGCCACTCGGGAGAAGTGTATGGTGTTTCCTGAAACATCTAAAAAACAAAGCAACAGAGCCTAGGGCACTTCCACTTATGGTCCTATAGCTTAGGGAAATTAAAATCAAAAAGACACAGCCACCCCAAAGGTTGGGATGGCTCTGTTTACAAGAACCTGGTTTACGGTACAAGTTCAATATCGCAGAAAGTGAAAAATGGATAAAGAAGTTGTGGTACTTACTTACAATGCAATATCACACAGCAATGAAATCTATGTCATCAGCCCGTAGCAGCATAATGAGTGGATTCAGTTACGATGATTCTAACTGAAATAAGTCACACAGAAAAAGAAACATCATAAGATATCACTAATACACGGAATGTAAACTTGGCTACACAGGAACTGAATTCCAAAACAGAACAGGTTCTCAAATTTAGAAACCCAACTTATGTTTGCTTAAGGGGAAAGGTGAGTTGGGGTGCTGCATAAAACCAGAGATTGAAATGAGCACAGATAAAGTTCCTTAAGCCAAATATGGAATAGACAAGAGCTACTCCTTGCTCAACGAAATGGACTCAACACCCCATATTAAACGCCTAAGAATGTACCTGACTAGGAAGTATCTTAAAACCTATGGATTGCTATGTCTCCGAAAGAGAATCAAGCGTGTGTACAGGGGCATAAACGCAGCAGTGATAGGACTGGAGAGGTTCGGTGAGCAAATGAAGACCCTTTGAAGTCATATTGCATGGTACCCATTCCACGGGTCTCAACTCTCCAGGTTTAAGGGATTCTTCCTTCAGCTAAAACATGCATGTGGAACCCAGAGTATGATCAACCGTGTGATCGGGAGATGTGTTCCAATATGTGTCAGTTTTCGTCCCCTGGTACTCGGGTGCAACATTCCAGACGCTTTACTAACACTCTCCCGACTTGGAGAGTCAGTGCCTTTAACCTCCTGTTTGGCCCAGTTTGCAATTTCTGCGGAAGATGAACAGGAATAGGGAGAACCAATGAGAGACTAGCTGGAGGTGTCTGGACGGGCAAATTTAACTCTCATTTCGCACCAGGAAGAGGAATTAACCAAAGGCTCAGCGTGCCGTGCCGGAACCAGATTAGGGCCTGAAGCAACCATGCGGCGTTGCGGCCAGCTCACGAGAAAGCGAGTTGAAGAAAGGAGCTCAGGGGCACTGTAATTCACAAACCTGCAGAGTTATAAATGACAGCTATCGTCCAAAAATATACTGAAGTAAGGCTGCCAAGAGGACTTGAAAGTGGGGCAGAATTGCAGGAAACCGATTTCAGGAGGTAGACTGGAATTGCATTTAAAGCATAGGAAAAGAGGCAGAACGTCCACAATGATGCACTTGGCCAAAAAGGGCGTATGCGTTTTTTCCTGAATATATTCAGGAAAAAACGCATACGCCCTTTTTGGCCAACCAAGCAAGCTTGCAAAGGAAATCTGCAGTACAATGAAGTCTCACTTCCCCCCGGTCAAAAGGGCCATCTGAAAAAAGTGTAAAATCCAGAAAGTCAGGACAGGCCATGGAGACCTGGGAGCCTTTTTATGCTGATGGGCGGGATGTAAATTGCCAACAGCCACTCTGGAGAAGTGTATGGTGTTTCCTGAAACATCTAAAAAACAAAGAAACAGAGCTTAGGGCACTTCCACTTATGGTCCTATAGCTTAGGGAAATTAAAATAAAAAAGACAGAGCCACCCAAAATAGTTGGGACGGCTCTGTTTACAAGAAACTCATTTTCGGTACAAGTTCAATATCGCAGAAAGTGAAAAATGGATAAAGAAGTTGTGGTACTAACCTACAATGCAATATCACTCAGCAAGGAAATCTATGTCATCAGGCCCGTAGCAGCATAATGAGTGGATTCAGGTATGATGATTCTACCTGAAATAAGTCACACAGAAAAAGAAACATCATAAGATATCACTAATACACGGAATGTAAACTTGGCTACACAGGAACTGAATTACAAAACAGAACAGGGTCTCAAATTTAGAAACCCAACTTATGCTTGCTTAAGGGGAAAGGTGAGTTGGGGTGCTGCATAAAACCAGAGATTGAAATGAGCACAGATAAAGTTCCTTAAGCCAAATATGGAATAGACAAGAGCTACTCCTTGCTCAACGAAATGGACTCAACACCCCATATTAAACGCCTAAGAATGTACCTGACTAGGAAGTATCTTAAAACCTATGGACTGCTATGTCTCCGAAAGAGAATCAAGCGTGTGTACAGGGGCATAAACGCAGCAGTGATAGGACTGGAGAGGTTCGGTGAGCAAATGAAGACCCTTTGAAATCATACTGCATGGTACCCATTCCACGGGTCTCAACTCTCCAGGGTTAAGGTATTCTTCCTTCAGCTAAAACATGCATGTGGAACCCAGAGTATGATAAACCATGTGATCGGGAGATGTGTTCCAATATGTGTCAGTTTTCGTCCCCTGGTACTCGGGTGCAACATTCCAGACGCTTTACTAACACTCTCCCGACTTGGAGAGTCAGTGCCTTTAACCTCCTGTTTGGCCCAGTTTGCAATTTCTGCGGAAGATGAACAGGAATAGGGAGAATGAATGAGAGACTAGCTGGAGGGGTCTGGATGGGCAAATTTAACTCTCATTTCCCACCAGGAAGAGGAATTAACCAAAGGCTCAGCGTGCCGTGCCGGAACCAGATTAGGGCCTGAAGCAACCATGCGGCGTAGCGGCCAGCTCACGAGAAAGCGAGTTGAAGAAAGGAGCTCAGGGGCACTGTAATTCACAAACCTGCAGAGTTATAAATGACAGCTATCGTCCAAAAATATACTGAAGTAAGGCTGCCAAGAGGACTTGAAAGCGGGGCAGAATTGCAGGAAACCGATTTCAGGAGGTAGACTGGAATTGCATTTAAAGCATAGGAAAAGAGGCAGAACGTCCACAATGATGCACTTGGCCAAAAAGGGCGTATGCGTTTTTTCCTGAATATATTCAGGAAAAAACGCATACGCCCTTTTTGGCCAACCAAGCAAGCTTGCAAAGGAAATCTGCACTACAATGAAGTCTCACTTCCCCCCGGTCAAAAGGGCCATCTGAAAAAAGTGTAAAATCCAGAAAGGCAGGACAGGCCATGGAGACCTGGGAGCCTTGTTATGCTGATGGGCGGGATGTAAATTGCCAACAGCCACTCTGGAGAAGTGTATGGTGTTTCCTGAAACATCTAAAAAACAAAGAAACAGAGCTTAGGGCACTTCCACTTATGGTCCTATAGCATAGGGAAATTAAAATAAAAAAGACAGAGCCACCCAAAATAGTTGGGACGGCTCTGTTTACAAGAAACTCATTTTCGGTACAAGTTCAATATCGCAGAAAGTGAAAAATGGATAAAGAAGTTGTGGTACTAACGTACAATGCAATATCACTCAGCAAGGAAATCTATGTTATCAGGCCCGTAGCAGCATAATGAGTGGATTCAGGTATGATGATTCTACCTGAAATAAGTCACACAGAAAAAGAAACATCATAAGATATCACTAATACACGAAATGTAAACTTGGCTACACAGGAACTGAATTCCAAAACAGAACAGGGTCTCAAATTTAGAAAACCAACTTATGCTTGCTTAAGGGGAAAGGTGAGTTGGGGTGCTGCATAAAACCAGAGATTGAAATGAGCACAGATAAAGTTCCTTAAGCCAAATATGGAATAGACAAGAGCTACTCCTTGCTCAACGAAATGGACTCAACACCCCATATTAAACGCCTAAGAATGTACCTGACTAGGAAGTATCTTAAAACCTATGGACTGCTATGTCTCCGAAAGAGAATCAAGCGTGTGTACAGGGGCATAAACGCAGCAGTGATAGGACTGGAGAGGTTCGGTGAGCAAATGAAGACCCTTTGAAATCATACTGCATGGTACCCATTCCACGGGTCTCAACTCTCCAGGGTTAAGGTATTCTTCCTTCAGCTAAAACATGCATGTGGAACCCAGAGTATGATAAACCATGTGATCGGGAGATGTGTTCCAATATGTGTCAGTTTTCGTCCCCTGGTACTCGGGTGCAACATTCCAGACGCTTTACTAACACTCTCCCGACTTGGAGAGTCAGTGCCTTTAACCTCCTGTTTGGCCCAGTTTGCAATTTCTGCGGAAGATGAACAGGAATAGGGAGAATGAATGAGAGACTAGCTGGAGGGGTCTGGATGGGCAAATTTAACTCTCATTTCCCACCAGGAAGAGGAATTAACCAAAGGCTCAGCGTGCCGTGCCGGAACCAGATTAGGGCCTGAAGCAACCATGCGGCGTTGCGGCCAGCTCACGAGAAAGCGAGTTGAAGAAAGGAGCTCAGGGGCACTGTAATTCACAAACCTGCAGAGTTATAAATGACAGCTATCGTCCAAAAATATACTGAAGTAAGGCTGCCAAGAGGACTTGAAAGCGGGGCAGAATTGCAGGAAACCGATTTCAGGAGGTAGACTGGAATTGCATTTAAAGCATAGGAAAAGAGGCAGAACGTCCACAATGATGCACTTGGCCAAAAAGGGCGTATGCGTTTTTTCCTGAATATATTCAGGAAAAAACGCATACGCCCTTTTTGGCCAACCAAGCAAGCTTGCAAAGGAAATCTGCACTACAATGAAGTCTCACTTCCCCCCGGTCAAAAGGGCCATCTGAAAAAAGTGTAAAATCCAGAAAGGCAGGACAGGCCATGGAGAACTGGGAGCCTTGTTATGCTGATGGGCGGGATGTAAATTGCCAACAGCCACTCGGGAGAAGTGTATGGTGTTTCCTGAAACATCTAAAAAACAAAGCAACAGAGCCTAGGGCACTTCCACTTATGGTCCTATAGCTTAGGGAAATTAAAATCAAAAAGACACAGCCACCCCAAAGGTTGGGATGGCTCTGTTTACAAGAACCTGGTTTACGGTACAAGTTCAATATCGCAGAAAGTGAAAAATGGATAAAGAAGTTGTGGTACTTACTTACAATGCAATATCACACAGCAATGAAATCTATGTCATCAGCCCGTAGCAGCATAATGAGTGGATTCAGTTACGATGATTCTAACTGAAATAAGTCACACAGAAAAAGAAACATCATAAGATATCACTAATACACGGAATGTAAACTTGGCTACACAGGAACTGAATTCCAAAACAGAACAGGTTCTCAAATTTAGAAACCCAACTTATGTTTGCTTAAGGGGAAAGGTGAGTTGGCGTGCTGCATAAAACCAGAGATTGAAATGAGCACAGATAAAGTTCCTTAAGCCAAATATGGAATAGACAAGAGCTACTCCTTGCTCAACGAAATGGACTCAACACCCCATATTAAACGCCTAAGAATGTACCTGACTAGGAAGTATCTTAAAACCTATGGATTGCTATGTCTCCGAAAGAGAATCAAGCGTGTGTACAGGGGCATAAACGCAGCAGTGATAGGACTGGAGAGGTTCGGTGAGCAAATGAAGACCCTTTGAAGTCATATTGCATGGTACCCATTCCACGGGTCTCAACTCTCCAGGTTTAAGGGATTCTTCCTTCAGCTAAAACATGCATGTGGAACCCAGAGTATGATCAACCGTGTGATCGGGAGATGTGTTCCAATATGTGTCAGTTTTCGTCCCCTGGTACTCGGGTGCAACATTCCAGACGCTTTACTAACACTCTCCCGACTTGGAGAGTCAGTGCCTTTAACCTCCTGTTTGGCCCAGTTTGCAATTTCTGCGGAAGATGAACAGGAATAGGGAGAACCAATGAGAGACTAGCTGGAGGTGTCTGGACGGGCAAATTTAACTCTCATTTCCCACCAGGAAGAGGAATTAACCAAAGGCTCAGCGTGCCGTGCCGGAACCAGATTAGGGCCTGAAGCAACCATGCGGCGTTGCGGCCAGCTCACGAGAAAGCGAGTTGAAGAAAGGAGCTCAGGGGCACTGTAATTCACAAACCTGCAGAGTTATAAATGACAGCTATCGTCCAAAAATATACTGAAGTAAGGCTGCCAAGAGGACTTGAAAGTGGGGCAGAATTGCAGGAAACCGATTTCAGGAGGTAGACTGGAATTGCATTTAAAGCATAGGAAAAGAGGCAGAACGTCCACAATGATGCACTTGGCCAAAAAGGGCGTATGCGTTTTTTCCTGAATATATTCAGGAAAAAACGCATACGCCCTTTTTGGCCAACCAAGCAAGCTTGCAAAGGAAATCTGCACTACAATGAAGTCTCACTTCCCCCCGGTCAAAAGGGCCATCTGAAAAAAGTGTAAAATCCAGAAAGTCAGGACAGGCCATGGAGACCTGGGAGCCTTTTTATGCTGATGGGCGGGATGTAAATTGCCAACAGCCACTCTGGAGAAGTGTATGGTGTTTCCTGAAACATCTAAAAAACAAAGAAACAGAGCTTAGGGCACTTCCACTTATGGTCCTATAGCTTAGGGAAATTAAAATAAAAAAGACAGAGCCACCCAAAATAGTTGGGACGGCTCTGTTTACAAGAAACTCATTTTCGGTACAAGTTCAATATCGCAGAAAGTGAAAAATGGATAAAGAAGTTGTGGTACTAACGTACAATGCAATATCACTCAGCAAGGAAATCTATGTCATCAGGCCCGTAGCAGCATAATGAGTGGATTCAGGTATGATGATTCTACCTGAAATAAGTCACACAGAAAAAGAAACATCATAAGATATCACTAATACACGGAATGTAAACTTGGCTACACAGGAACTGAATTACAAAACAGAACAGGGTCTCAAATTTAGAAACCCAACTTATGCTTGCTTAAGGGGAAAGGTGAGTTGGGGTGCTGCATAAAACCAGAGATTGAAATGAGCACAGATAAAGTTCCTTAAGCCAAATATGGAATAGACAAGAGCTACTCCTTGCTCAACGAAATGGACTCAACACCCCATATTAAACGCCTAAGAATGTACCTGACTAGGAAGTATCTTAAAACCTATGGACTGCTATGTCTCCGAAAGAGAATCAAGCGTGTGTACAGGGGCATAAACGCAGCAGTGATAGGACTGGAGAGGTTCGGTGAGCAAATGAAGACCCTTTGAAATCATACTGCATGGTACCCATTCCACGGGTCTCAACTCTCCAGGGTTAAGGTATTCTTCCTTCAGCTAAAACATGCATGTGGAACCCAGAGTATGATAAACCATGTGATCGGGAGATGTGTTCCAATATGTGTCAGTTTTCGTCCCCTGGTACTCGGGTGCAACATTCCAGACGCTTTACTAACACTCTCCCGACTTGGAGAGTCAGTGCCTTTAACCTCCTGTTTGGCCCAGTTTGCAATTTCTGCGGAAGATGAACAGGAATAGGGAGAATGAATGAGAGACTAGCTGGAGGGGTCTGGATGGGCAAATTTAACTCTCATTTCCCACCAGGAAGAGGAATTAACCAAAGGCTCAGCGTGCCGTGCCGGAACCAGATTAGGGCCTGAAGCAACCATGCGGCGTAGCGGCCAGCTCACGAGAAAGCGAGTTGAAGAAAGGAGCTCAGGGGCACTGTAATTCACAAACCTGCAGAGTTATAAATGACAGCTATCGTCCAAAAATATACTGAAGTAAGGCTGCCAAGAGGACTTGAAAGCGGGGCAGAATTGCAGGAAACCGATTTCAGGAGGTAGACTGGAATTGCATTTAAAGCATAGGAAAAGAGGCAGAACGTCCACAATGATGCACTTGGCCAAAAAGGGCGTATGCGTTTTTTCCTAAATATATTCAGGAAAAAACGCATACGCCCTTTTTGGCCAACCAAGCAAGCTTGCAAAGGAAATCTGCACTACAATGAAGTCTCACTTCCCCCCGGTCAAAAGGGCCATCTGAAAAAAGTGTAAAATCCAGAAAGGCAGGACAGGCCATGGAGAACTGGGAGCCTTGTTATGCTGATGGGCGGGATGTAAATTGCCAACAGCCACTCGGGAGAAGTGTATGGTGTTTCCTGAAACATCTAAAAAACAAAGCAACAGAGCCTAGGGCACTTCCACTTATGGTCCTATAGCTTAGGGAAATTAAAATCAAAAAGACACAGCCACCCCAAAGGTTGGGACGGCTCTGTTTACAAGAACCTGGTTTACGGTACAAGTTCAATATCGCAGAAAGTGAAAAATGGATAAAGAAGTTGTGGTACTTACTTACAATGCAATATCACACAGCAATGAAATCTATGTCATCAGGCCCATAGCAGCATAATGAGTGGATTCAGTTACGATGATTCTAACTGAAATAAGTCACACAGAAAAAGAAACATCATAAGATATCACTAATACACGGAATGTAAACTTGGCTACACAGGAACTGAATTACAAAACAGAACAGGTTCTCAAATTTAGAAACCCAACTTATGTTTGCTTAAGGGGAAAGGTGAGTTGGGGTGCTGCATAAAACCAGAGATTGAAATGAGCACAGATAAAGTTCCTTAAGCCAAATATGTAATAGACAAGAGCTACTCCTTGCTCAACGAAATGGACTCAACACCCCATATTAAACGCCTAAGAATGTACCTGACTAGGAAGTATCTTAAAACCTATGGATTGCTATGTCTCCGAAAGAGAATCAAGCGTGTGTACAGGGGCATAAACGCAGCAGTGATAGGACTGGAGAGGTTCGGTGAGCAAATGAAGACCCTTTGAAGTCATATTGCATGGTACCCATTCCACGGGTCTCAACTCTCCAGGTTTAAGGCGTTCTTCCTTCAGCTAAAACATGCATGTGGAACCCAGAGTATGATCAACCGTGTGATCGGGAGACGTGTTCCAATATGTGTCAGTTTTCGTCCCCTGGTACTCGGGTGCAACATTCCAGACGCTTTACTAACACTCTCCCGACTTGGAGAGTCAGTGCCTTTAACCTCCTGTTTGGCCCAGTTTGCAATTTCTGCGGAAGATGAACAGGAATAGGGAGAACCAATGAGAGACTAGCTGGAGGTGTCTGGACGGGCAAATTTAACTCTCATTTCCCACCAGGAAGAGGAATTAACCAAAGGCTCAGCGTGCCGTGCCGGAACCAGATTAGGGCCTGAAGCAACCATGCGGCGTTGCGGCCAGCTCACGAGAAAGCGAGTTGAAGAAAGGAGCTCAGGGGCACTGTAATTCACAAACCTGCAGAGTTATAAATGACAGCTATCGTCCAAAAATATACTGAAGTAAGGCTGCCAAGAGGACTTGAAAGTGGGGCAGAATTGCAGGAAACCGATTTCAGGAGGTAGACTGGAATTGCATTTAAAGCATAGGAAAAGAGGCAGAACGTCCACAATGATGCACTTGGCCAAAAAGGGCGTATGCGTTTTTTCCTGAATATATTCAGGAAAAAACGCATACGCCCTTTTTGGCCAACCAAGCAAGCTTGCAAAGGAAATCTGCACTACAATGAAGTCTCACTTCCCCCCGGTCAAAAGGGCCATCTGAAAAAAGTGTAAAATCCAGAAAGTCAGGACAGGCCATGGAGACCTGGGAGCCTTGTTATGCTGATGGGCGGGATGTAAATTGCCAAGAGCCACTCGGGAGAAGTGTATGGTGTTTCCTGAAACATCTAAAAAACAAAGAAACAGAGCTTAGGGCACTTCCACTTATGGTCCTATAGCTTAGGGAAATTAAAATAAAAAAGACAGAGCCACCCAAAATAGTTGGGACGGCTCTGTTTACAAGAAACTCATTTTCGGTACAAGTTCAATATCGCAGAAAGTGAAAAATGGATAAAGAAGTTGTGGTACTTACGTACAATTCAATATCACTCAGCAAGGAAATCTATGTCACCAGGCCCGTAGCAGCATAATGAGTGGATTCAGGTACGAAGATTCTAACTGAAATAAGTCTCACAGAAAAAAAACATCATAAGATATCACTAATACACGGAATGTAAACTTGGCTACACAGGAACTGAATTACAAAACAGAACAGGGTCTCAAATTTAGAAACCCAACTTATGCTTGCTTAAGGGGAAAGGTGAGTTGGGGTGCTGCATAAAACCAGAGATTGAAATGAGCACAGATAAAGTTCCTTAAGCCAAATATGGAATAGACAAGAGCTACTCCTTGCTCAACGAAATGGACTCAACACCCCATATTAAACGCCTAAGAATGTACCTGACTAGGAAGTATCTTAAAACCTATGGATTGCTATGTCTCCGAAAGAGAATCAAGCGTGTGTACAGGGGCATAAACGCAGCAGTGATAGGACTGGAGAGGTTCGGTGAGCAAATGAAGACCCTTTGAAGTCATATTGCATGGTACCCATTCCACGGGTCTCAACTCTCCAGGTTTAAGGTATTCTTCCTTCAGCTAAAACATGCATGTGGAACCCAGAGTATGATCAACCGTGTGATCGGGAGACGTGTTCCAATATGTGTCAGTTTTCGTCCCCTGGTACTCGGGTGCAACATTCCAGACGCTTTACTAACACTCTCCCGACTTGGAGAGTCAGTGCCTTTAACCTCCTGTTTGGTCCAGTTTGCAATTTCTGCGGAAGATGAACAGGAATAGGGAGAACCAATGAGAGACTAGCTGGAGGTGTCTGGACGGGCAAATTTAACTCTCATTTCCCACCAGGAAGAGGAATTAACCAAAAGCTCAGCGTGCCGTGCCGGAACCAGATTAGGGCCTGAAGCCATCCTGCGGTGTTGCGGCCAGCTCACGAGAAAGCGAGTTGAAGAAAGGAGCTCAGGGGCACTGTAATTCACAAACCTGCCGAGATATAAATTACAGCTATCGTCCAAAAATATACTGAAGTAAGGCTGCCAAGAGGACTTGAAAGCGGGGCAGAATTGCAGGAAACCGATTTCAGGAGGTAGACTGGAATTGCATTTAAAGCATAGGAAAAGAGGCAGAACGTCCACAATGATGCACTTGGCCAAAAAGGGCGTATGCGTTTTTTCCTAAATATATTCAGGAAAAAACGCATACGCCCTTTTTGGCCAACCAAGCAAGCTTGCAAAGGAAATCTGCACTACAATGAAGTCTCACTTCCCCCCGGTCAAAAGGGCCATCTGAAAAAAGTGTAAAATCCAGAAAGGCAGGACAGGCCATGGAGAACTGGGAGCCTTGTTATGCTGATGGGCGGGATGTAAATTGCCAACAGCCACTCGGGAGAAGTGTATGGTGTTTCCTGAAACATCTAAAAAACAAAGCAACAGAGCCTAGGGCACTTCCACTTATGGTCCTATAGCTTAGGGAAATTAAAATCAAAAAGACACAGCCACCCCAAAGGTTGGGACGGCTCTGTTTACAAGAACCTGGTTTACAGTACAAGTTCAATATCGCAGAAAGTGAAAAATGGATAAAGAAGTTGTGGTACTTACGTACAATGCAATATCACTCAGCAATGAAATCTATGTCATCAGGCCCGTAGCAGGATAATGAGTGGATTCAGGTACGAAGATTCTAACTGAAATAAGTATCACAGAAAAAGAAACATCATAAGATATCACTAATACACGGAATGTAAACTTGGCTACATAGGAACTGAATTACAAAACAGAACAGGGTCTCAAATTTAGAAACCCAACTTCTGCTTGCTTAAGGGGAAAGGTGAGTTGGGGTGCTGCATAAAACCAGAGATTGAAATGAGCACAGATAAAGTTCCTTAAGCCAAATATGGAATAGACAAGAGCTACTCCTTGCTCAACGAAATGGTTTCAACACCCCATATTAAACGCTTAAGAATGTACCTGACTAGGAAGTATCTTAAAACCTATGGACTGCTATGTCTCCGAAAGAGAATCAAGCGTGTGTACAGGGGCATAAACGCAGCAGTGATAGGATTGGAGAGGTTCGGTGAGCAAATGAAGACCCTTTGAAGTCATATTGCATGGTACCCATTCCACGGGTCTCAACTCTCCAGGTTTAAGGTATTCTTCCTTCAGCTAAAACATGCATGTGGAACCCAGAGTATGATCAACCATGTGATCGGGAGACGTGTTCCAATATGTGTCAGTTTTCATCCCCTGGTACTCGGGTCCAACATCCAGACGCTTTACGAACTGTCTCCCGACTTGGAGAGTCAGTGCATTTAACCTCCTGTTTGGCCCAGTTTGCAATTTCTGCGGAAGATGAACAGGAATACGGAGAACCAATGACAGACTAGCTGGAGGTGTCTGGACGGGCAAATTTAACTCTCATTTCCCACCAGGAAGAAGAATTAACCAAAGGCCCAGCGTGCCGTGCCGGAACCAGATTAGGGCCTGAAGCCATCCTGCGGTGTTGCGGCCAGCTCACGAGAAAGCGAGTTGAAGAAAGGAGCTCAGGGGCACTGTAATTCACAAACCTGCCGAGTTATAAATGACAGCTATCGTCCAAAAATATACTGAAGTAAGGCTGCCAAGAGGACTTGAAAGCGGGGCAGAATTGCAGGAAACCGATTTCAGGAGGTAGACTGGAATTGCATTTAAAGCATAGGAAAAGAGGCAGAACGTCCACAATGATGCACTTGACCAAAAAGGGCGTATGCGTTTTTTCCTGAATATATTCAGGAAAAAACGCATACGCCCTTTTTGGCCAACCAAGCAAGCTTGCAAAGGAAATCTGCACTACAATGAAGTCTCACTTCCCCCCGGTCAAAAGGGCCATCTGAAAAAAGTGTAAAATCCAGAAAGTCAGGACAGGCCATGGAGACCTGAGAGCCTTGTTATGCTGATGGGCGGGATGTAAATTGCCAACAGCCACTCGGGAGAAGTGTATGGTGTTTCCTGAAACATCTAAAAAACAAAGCAACAGAGCTTAGGGCACTTCCACTTATGGTCCTATAGCTTAGGGAAATTAAAATCAAAAAGACACAGCCACCCCAAAGGTTGGGACGGCTCTGTTTACAAGAACGTGGTTTACGGTACAAGTTCAATATCGCAGAAAGTGAAAAATGCATAAAGAAGTTGTGGTACTTACGTACAATGCAATATCACTCAGCAAGGAAATCTATGTCACCAGGCCCGTAGCAGCATAATGAGTGGATTCAGGTACGAAGATTCTAACTGAAATAAGTCTCACAGAAAAAGAAACATCATAAGATATCACTAATACACGGAATGTAAACTTGGCTACACAGGAAGTGATTTCCAAAACAGAACAGTGTCTCAAATTTAGAAACACAACTTATGCTTGCTTAAGGGGAAAGGTGAGTTGGCGTGCTGCATAAAACCAGAGATTGAAATGAGCACAGATAAAGTTCCTTAAGCCAAATATGGAATAGACAAGAGCTACTCCTTGCTCAACGAAATGGACTCAACACCCCATATTAAACGCCTAAGAATGTACCTGACTAGGAAGTATCTTAAAACCTATGGATTGCTATGTCTCCGAAAGAGAATCAAGCGTGTGTACAGGGGCATAAACGCAGCAGTGATAGGACTGGAGAGGTTCGGTGAGCAAATGAAGACCCTTTGAAGTCATATTGCATGGTACCCATTCCACGGGTCTCAACTCTCCAGGTTTAAGTTATAATTCCTTCAGCTAAAACATGCATGTGGAACCCAGAGTATGATCAACCATGTGAGCGGGAGACGTGTTCAAATATGTCTCAGTTTTCGTCCCCTGGTACTCGGGTGCAACATTCCAGACGCTTTACTAACACTCTCCCGACTTGGACAGTCAGTGCCTTTAACCTCCTGTTTGGCCCAGTTTGCAATTTCTGCGGAAGATGAACAGGAATAGGGAGAACCAATGACAGACTAGCCGGAGGTGTCTGGACGGGCAAATTTAACTCTCATTTCCCACCAGGAAGAGGAATTAACCAAACGCTAAACGTGCCGTGCCGGAACCAGATTAGGGCCTGAAGCCATCCTGCGGTGTTGCGGCCAGCTCACGAGAAAGCGAGTTGAAGAAAGGAGCTCAGGGGCACTGTAATTCACAAACCTGCAGAGTTATAAATGACAGCTATCGTCCAAAAATATACTGAAGTAAGGCTGCCAAGAGGACTTGAAAGCGGGGCAGAATTGCAGGAAACCGATTTCAGGAGGTAGACTGGAATTGCATTTAAAGCATAGGAAAAGAGGCAGAACGTCCACAATGATGCACTTGGCCAAAAAGGGCGTATGCGTTTTTTCCTGAATATATTCAGGAAAAAACGCATACGCCCTTTTTGGCCAACCAAGCAAGCTTGCAAAGGAAATCTGCACTACAATGTAGTCTCACTTCCCCCCGGTCAAAAGGGACATCTGAAAAAAGTGTAAAATCCAGAAAGGCAGGACAGGCCATGGAGAACTGGGAGCCTTGTTATGCTGATGGGCGGGATGTAAATTGCCAACAGCCACTCGGGAGAAGTGTATGGTGTTTCCTGAAACATCTAAAAAACAAAGCAACAGAGCCTAGGGCACTTCCACTTATGGTCCTATAGCTTAGGGAAATTAAAATAAAAAAGACAGAGCCACCCAAAATAGTTGGGACGGCTCTGTTTATAAGAAACTCATTTTCGGTACAAGTTCAATATCGCAGAAAGTGAAAAATGGATAAAGAAGTTGTGGTACTTACGTACAATGCAATATCACTCAGCAAGGAAATCTATGTCATCAGGCCCGTAGCAGCATAATGAGTGGATTCAGGTATGATGATTCTAACTGAAATAAGTATCACAGAAAAAGAAACATCATTAGATATCACTAATACACGGAATGTAAACTTGGCTACACAGGAACTGAATTCCAAAACAGAACAGGGTCTCAAATTTAGAAACCCAACTTATGCTTGCTTAAGGGGAAAGGTGAGTTGGGGTGCTGCATAAAACCAGAGATTGAAATGAGCACAGATAAAGTTCCTTAAGCCAAATATGGAATAGACAAGAGCTACTCCTTGCTCAACGAAATGGAGTCAACACCCCATATTAAACACCTAAGAATATACCTGACTAGGAAGTATCTTAAAACCTATGGACTGCTATGTCTCCGAAAGAGAATCAAGCGTGTGTACAGGGGCATAAACGCAGCAGTGATAGGATTGGAGAGGTTCGGTGAGCAAATGAAGTCCCTTTGAAGTCATATTGCATGGTACCCATTCCACGGGTCTCAACTTTCCAGGTTTAAGGTATTCTTCCTTCAGCTAAAACATGCATGTGTAACCCAGAGTATGATAAAACATGTGAGCGGGAGACGGGTTCAAATATGTCTCAGTTTTCGTCCCCTGGTACTCGGGTGCAACATTCCAGACGCTTTACTAACACTCTCCCGACTTGGAGAGTCAGTGCCTTTAACCTCCTGTTTGGCGCAGTTTGCAATTTCTGCGGAAGATGAACAGGAATAGGGAGAATGAATGAGAGACTAGCTGGAGGGGTCTGGATGGGCAAATTTAACTCTCATTTCCCACCAGGAAGAGGAATTAACCAAAGGCTCAGCGTGCCGTGCCGGAACCAGATTAGGGCTGAAGCAACCATGCGGCGTTGCGGACAGCTCACGAGAAAGCGAGTTGAAGAAAGGAGCTCAGGGGCACTGTAATTCACAAACCTGCAGAGTTATAAATGACAGCTATCGTCCAAAAATATACTGAAGTAAGGCTGCCAAGAGGACTTGAAAGTGGGGCAGAATTGCAGGAAACCGATTTCAGGAGGTAGACTGGAATTGCATTTAAAGCATAGGAAAAGAGGCAGAACGTCCACAATGATGCACTTGGCCAAAAAGGGCGTATGCGTTTTTTCCTGAATATATTCAGGAAAAAACGCATACGCCCTTTTTGGCCAACCAAGCAAGCTTGCAAAGGAAATCTGCACTACAATGAAGTCTCACTTCCCCCCGGTCAAAAGGGCCATCTGAAAAAAGTGTAAAATCCAGAAAGGCAGGACAGGCCATGGAGAACTGGGAGCCTTGTTATGCTGATGGGCGGGATGTAAATTGCCAACAGCCACTCGGGAGAAGTGTATGGTGTTTCCTGAAACATCTAAAAATCAAAGCAACAGAGCCTAGGGCACTTCCACTTATGGTCCTATAGCTTAGGGAAATTAAAATCAAAAAGACACAGCCACCCCAAAGGTTGGGACGGCTCTGTTTACAAGAACCTGGTTTACGGTACAAGTTCAATATCGCAGAAAGTGAAAAATGGATAAAGAAGTTGTGGTACTTACGTACAATGCAATATCCCTCAGCAATGAAATCTATGTCATCAGGCCCATAGCAGCATAATGAGTGGATTCAGGTATGATGATTCTAACTGAGATAAGTCACACAGAAAAAGAAACATCATAAGATATCACTAATACACGGAATGTAAACCTGGCTACACAGGAACTGAATTACGAAACAGAACAGGGTCTCAAATTTAGAAACCCAACTTATGCTTGCTTAAGGGGAAAGGTGAGTTGGGGTGCTGCATAAAACCAGGGATTGAAATGAGCACAGATAAAGTTCCTTAAGCCAAATATGGAATAGACAAGAGCTACTCCTTGCTCAACGAAATGGACTCAACACCCCATATTAAACGCCTAAGAATGTACCTGACTAGGAAGTATCTTAAAACCTATGGATTGCTATGTCTCCGAAAGAGAATCAAGCGTGTGTACAGGGGCATAAACGCAGCAGTGATAGGACTGGAGAGGTTCGGTGAGCAAATGAAGACCCTTTGAAGTCATATTGCATGGTACCCATTCCACGGGTCTCAACTCTCCAGGTTTAAGGGATTCTTCCTTCAGCTAAAACATGCATGTGTAACCCAGAGTATGATCAACCATGTGATCGGGAGATGTGTTCCAATATGTGTCAGTTTTCGTCCCCTGGTACTCGGGTGCAACATTCCAGACGCTTTACTAACACTCTCCCGACTTGGAGAGTCAGTGCCTTTAACCTCCTGTTTGGCCCAGTTTGCAATTTCTGCGGAAGATGAACAGGAATAGGGAGAACCAATGAGAGACTAGCTGGAGGTGTCTGGATGGGCAAATTTAACTCTCATTTCCCACAAGGAAGAGGAATTAACCAAAGGCTCAGCATGCCGTGCCGGAACCAGATTAGGGCCTGAAGCAACCATGCGGCGTTGCGGCCAGCTCACGAGAAAGCGAGTTGAAGAAAGGAGCTCAGGGGCACTGTAATTCACAAACCTGCAGAGTTATAAATGACAGCTATCGTCCAAAAATATACTGAAGTAAGGCTGCCAAGAGGACTTGAAAGCGGGGCAGAATTGCAGGAAACCGATTTCAGGAGGTAGACTGGAATTGCATTTAAAGCATAGGAAAAGAGGCAGAACGTCCACAATGATGCACTTGGCCAAAAAGGGCGTATGCGTTTTTTCCTGAATATATTCAGGAAAAAACGCATACGCCCTTTTTGGCCAACCAAGCAAGCTTGCAAAGGAAATCTGCACTACAATGAAGTCTCACTTCCCCCCGGTCAAAAGGGCCATCTGAAAAAAGTGTAAAATCCAGAAAGTCAGGACAGGCCATGGAGACCTGGGAGCCTTGTTATGCTGATGGGCGGGATGTAAATTGCCAACAGCCACTCGGGAGAAGTGTATGGTGTTTCCTGAAACATCTAAAAAACAAAGAAACAGAGCTTAGGGCACTTCCACTTATGGTCCTATAGCTTAGGGAAATTAAAATAAAAAAGACAGAGCCACCCAAAATAGTTGGGACGGCTCTGTTTACAAGAAACTCATTTTCGGTACAAGTTCAATATCGCAGAAAGTGAAAAATGCATAAAGAAGTTGTGGTACTTACGTACAATGCAATATCACTCAGCAAGGAAATCTATGTCATCAGGCCCGTAGCAGCATAATGAGTGGATTCAGGTACGAAGATTCTAACTGAAATAAGTATCACAGAAAAAGAAACATCATAAGATATCACTAATACACGGAATGTAAACTTGGCTACACAGGAACTGAATTACAAAACAGAACAGGGTCTCAAATTGAGAAACCCAACTTATGCTTGCTTAAGGGGAAAGGTGAGTTGGCGTGCTGCATAAAACCAGAGATTGAAATGAGCACAGATAAAGTTCCTTAAGCCAAATATGGAATAGACAAGAGCTACTCCTTGCTCAACGAAATGGACTCAACACCCCATATTAAACGCCTAAGAATGTACCTGACTAGGAAGTATCTTAAAACCTATGGATTGCTATGTCTCCGAAAGAGAATCAAGCGTGTGTACAGGGGCATAAACGCAGCAGTGATAGGACTGGAGAGGTTCGGTGAGCAAATGAAGACCCTTTGAAGACATATTGCATGGTACCCATTCCACGGGTCTCAACTCTCCAGGTTTAAGGTATTCTTCCTTCAGCTAAAACATGCATGTGGATCCCAGAGTATGATCAACCGTGTGATCGGGAGACGTGTTCCAATATGTGTCAGTTTTCGTCCCCTGGTACTCGGGTGCAACATTCCAGACGCTTTACTAACACTCTCCCGACTTGGAGAGTCAGTGCCTTTAACCTCCTGTTTGGTCCAGTTTGCAATTTCTGCGGAAGATGAACAGGAATAGGGAGAACCAATGAGAGACTAGCTGGAGGTGTCTGGACGGGCAAATTTAACTCTCATTTCCCACCAGGAAGAGGAATTAACCAAAAGCTCAGCGTGCCGTGCCGGAACCAGATTAGGGCCTGAAGCCATCCTGCGGTGTTGCGGCCAGCTCACGAGAAAGCGAGTTGAAGAAAGGAGCTCAGGGGCACTGTAATTCACAAACCAGCAGAGTTATAAATGACAGCTATCGTCCAAAAATATACTGAAGTAAGGCTGCCAAGAGGACTTGAAAGCGGGGCAGAATTGCAGGAAACCGATTTCAGGAGGTAGACTGGAATTGCATTTAAAGCATAGGAAAAGAGGCAGAACGTCCACAATGATGCACTTGGCCAAAAAGGGCGTATGCGTTTTTTCCTGAATATATTCAGGAAAAAACGCATACGCCCTTTTTGGCCAACCAAGCAAGCTTGCAAAGGAAATCTGCACTACAATGAAGTCTCACTTCCCCCCGGTCAAAAGGGCCATCTGAAAAAAGTGTAAAATCCAGAAAGGCAGGACAGGCCATGGAGAACTGGGAGCCTTGTTATGCTGATGGGCGGGATGTAAATTGCCAACAGCCACTCGGGAGAAGTGTATGGTGTTTCCTGAAACATCTAAAAAACAAAGCAACAGAGCCTAGGGCACTTCCACTTATGGTCCTATAGCTTAGGGAAATTAAAATAAAAAAGACAGAGCCACCCAAAATAGTTGGGACGGCTCTGTTTATAAGAAACTCATTTTCGGTACAAGTTTAATATCGCAGAAAGTGAAAAATGCATAAAGAAGTTGTGGTACTTACGTACAATGCAATATCACTCAGCAAGGAAATCTATGTCATCAGGCCCGTAGCAGCATAATGAGTGGATTCAGGTAGGAAGATTCTAACTGAAATAAGTCTCACAGAAAAAGAAACATCATAAGATATCACTAATACACGGAATGTAAACTTGGCTACACAGGAACTGAATTCCAAAACAGAACAGGGTCTCAAATTTAGAAACCCAACTTATGCTTGCTTAAGGGGAAAGGTGAGTTGGGGTGCTGCATAAAACCAGAGATTGAAATGAGCACAGATAAAGTTCCTTAAGCCAAATATGGAATAGACAAGAGCTACTCCTTGCTCAACGAAATGGACTCAACACCCCATATTAAACGCCTAAGAATGTACCTGACTAGGAAGTATCTTAAAACCTATGGACTGCTATGTCTCCAAAAGAGAATCAAGCGTGTGTACAGGGGCATAAACGCAGCAGTGATAGGACTGGAGAGGTTCGGTGAGCAAATGAAGACCCTTTGAAGTCATATTGCATGGTACCCATTCCACGGGTCTCAACTCTCCAGGGTTAAGGTATTCTTCCTTCAGCTAAAACATGCATGTGGAACCCAGAGTATGATAAACCGTGTGATCGGGAGATGTGTTCCAATATGTGTCAGTTTTCGTCCCCTGGTACTCGGGTGCAACATTCCAGACGCTTTACTAACACTCTCCCGACTTGGAGAGTCAGTGCCTTTAACCTCCTGTTTGGCCCAGTTTGCAATTTCTGCGGAAGATGAACAGGAATAGGGAGAATGAATGAGAGACTAGCTGGAGGGGTCTGGATGGGCAAATTTAACTCTCATTTCCCACCAGGAAGAGGAATTAACCAAAGGCTCAGCGTGCCGTGCCGGAACCAGATTAGGGCCTGAAGCAACCATGCGGCGTTGCGGCCAGCTCACGAGAAAGCGAGTTGAAGAAAGGAGCTCAGGGGCACTGTAATTCACAAACCTGCCGAGTTATAAATGACAGCTATCGTCCAAAAATATACTGAAGTAAGGCTGCCAAGAGGACTTGAAAGTGGGGCAGAATTGCAGGAAACCGATTTCAGGAGGTAGACTGGAATTGCATTTAAAGCATAGGAAAAGAGGCAGAACGTCCACAATGATGCACTTGGCCAAAAAGGGCGTATGCGTTTTCTCCTGAATATATTCAGGAAAAAACGCATACGCCCTTTTTGGCCAACCAAGCAAGCTTGCAAAGGAAATCTGCACTACAATGAAGTCTCACTTCCCCCCGGTCAAAAGGGCCATCTGAAAAAAGTGTAAAATCCAGAAAGGCAGGACAGGCCATGGAGAACTGGGAGCCTTGTTATGCTGATGGGCGGGATGTAAATTGCCAACAGCCACTCGGGAGAAGTGTATGGTGTTTCCTGAAACATCTAAAAATCAAAGCAACAGAGCCTAGGGCACTTCCACTTATGGTCCTATAGCTTAGGGAAATTAAAATCAAAAAGACACAGCCACCCCAAAGGTTGGGACGGCTCTGTTTACAAGAACCTGGTTTACGGTACAAGTTCAATATCGCAGAAAGTGAAAAATGGATAAAGAAGTTGTGGTACTTACGTACAATGCAATATCCCTCAGCAATGAAATGTATGTCATCAGGCCCGTAGCAGCATAATGAGTGGATTCAGGTATGATGATTCTAACTGAAATAAGTCACACAGAAAAAGAAACATCATAAGATATCACTAATACACGGAATGTAAACTTGGCTACACAGGAACTGAATTCCAAAACAGAACAGGGTCTCAAATTTAGAAACCCAACTTATGCTTGCTTAAGGGGAAAGGTGAGTTGGGGTGCTGCATAAAACCAGAGATTGAAATGAGCACAGATAAAGTTCCTTAAGCCAAATATGGAATAGACAAGAGCTACTCCTTGCTCAACGAAATGGACTCAACACCCCATATTAAACGCCTAAGAATGTACCTGACTAGGAAGTATCTTAAAACCTATGGATTGCTATGTCTCCGAAAGAGAATCAAGCGTGTGTACAGGGGCATAAACGCAGCAGTGATAGGACTGGAGAGGTTCGGTGAGCAAATGAAGACCCTTTGAAGTCATATTGCATGGTACCCATTCCACGGGTCTCAACTCTCCAGGTTTAAGGGATTCTTCCTTCAGCTAAAACATGCATGTGGAACCCAGAGTATGATCAACCGTGTGATCGGGAGATGTGTTCCAATATGTGTCAGTTTTCGTCCCCTGGTACTCGGGTGCAACATTCCAGACGCTTTACTAACACTCTCCCGACTTGGAGAGTCAGTGCCTTTAACCTCCTGTTTGCCCCAGTTTGCAATTTCTGCCGAAGATGAACAGGAATAGGGAGAACCAATGACAGACTAGCTGGAGGTGTCTGGACGGGCAAATTTAACTCTCATTTCCCACCAGGAAGAGGAATTAACCAAAGGCTCAGCGTGCCGTGCCGGAACCAGATTAGGGCCTGAAGCAACCATGCGGCGTTGCGGCCAGCTCACGAGAAAGCGAGTTGAAGAAAGGAGCTCAGGGGCACTGTAATTCACAAACCTGCAGAGTTATAAATGACAGCTATCGTCCAAAAATATACTGAAGTAAGGCTGCCAAGAGGACTTGAAAGTGGGGCAGAATTGCAGGAAACCGATTTCAGGAGGTAGACTGGAATTGCATTGAAAGCATAGGAAAAGAGGCAGAACGTCCACAATGATGCACTTGGCCAAAAAGGGCGTATGCGTTTTTTCCTGAATATATTCAGGAAAAAACGCATACGCCCTTTTTGGCCAACCAAGCAAGCTTGCAAAGGAAATCTGCACTACAATGAAGTCTCACTTCCCCCCGGTCAAAAGGGCCATCTGAAAAAAGTGTAAAATCCAGAAAGGCAGGACAGGCCATGGAGAACTGGGAGCCTTGTTATGCTGATGGGCGGGATGTCAATTGCCAACAGCCACTCGGGAGAAGTGTATGGTGTTTCCTGAAACATCTAAAAATCAAAGTAACAGAGCCTAGGGCACTTCCACTTATGGTCCTATAGCTTAGGGAAATTAAAATCAAAAAGACACAGCCACCCCAAAGGTTGGGACGGCTCTGTTTACAAGAACCTGGTTTACGGTACAAGTTCAATATCGCAGAAAGTGAAAAATGGATAAAGAATTTGTGGTACATACGTACAATGCAATATCCCTCAGCAATGAAATCTATGTCATCAGGCCCATAGCAGCATAATGAGTGGATTCAGGTATGACGATTCTAACTGAAATAAGTCTCACAGAAAAAGAAACATCATAAGATATCACTAATACACGGAATGTAAACTTGGCTACACAGGAAGTGATTTCCAAAACAGAACAGGGTCTCAAATTTAGAAACACAACTTATGCTTGCTTAAGGGGAAAGGTGAGTTGGCGTGCTGCATAAAACCAGAGATTGAAATGAGCACAGATAAAGTTCCTTAAGCCAAATATGGAATAGACAAGAGCTACTCCTTCCTCAACGAAATGGACTCAACACCCCATATTAAACGCTTAAGAATGTACCTGGCTAGGAAGTATCTTAAAACCTATGGATTGCTATGTCTCCGAAAGAGAATCAAGCGTGTGTACAGGGGCATAAACGCAGCAGTGATAGGACTGGAGAGGTTCGGTGAGCAAATGAAGAACCTTTGAAGTCATATTGCATGGTACCCATTCCACGGGTCTCAACTTTCCAGGTTTAAGTTATACTTCCTTCAGCTAAAACATGCATGTGGAACCCAGAGTATGATCAACCATGTGAGCGGGAGACGTGTTCAAATATGTCTCAGTTTTCGTCCCCTGGTACTCGGGTGCAACATTCCAGACGCTTTACTAACACTCTCCCGACTTGGACAGTCAGTGCCTTTAACCTCCTGTTTGGCCCAGTTTGCAATTTCTGCGGAAGATGAACAGGAATAGGGAGAACCAATGACAGACTAGCCGGAGGTGTCTGGACGGGCAAATTTAACTCTCATTTCCCACCAGGTAGAGGAATTAACCAAAGGCTCAACGTGCCGTGCCGGAACCAGATTAGGGCCTGAAGCCATCCTGCGGTGTTGCGGCCAGCTCACGAGAAAGCGAGTTGAAGAAAGGAGCTCAGGGGCACTGTAATTCACAAACCTGCAGAGTTATAAATGACAGCTATCGTCCAAAAATATACAGAAGTAAGGCTGCCAAGAGGACTTGAAAGCGGGGCAGAAATGCAGGAAACCGATTTCAGGAGGTAGACTGGAATTGCATTTAAAGCATAGGAAAAGAGGCAGAACGTCCACAATGATGCACTTGGCCAAAAAGGGCGTATGCGTTTTTTCCTGAATATATTCAGGAAAAAACGCATACGCCCTTTTTGGCCAACCAAGCAAGCTTGCAAAGGAAATCTGCACTACAATGTAGTCTCACTTCCCCCCGGTCAAAAGGACCATCTGAAAAAAGTGTAAAATCCAGAAAGGCAGGACAGGCCATGGAGACCTGGGAGCCTTGTTATGCTGATGGGCGGGATGTAAATTGCCAACAGCCACTGGGGAGAAGTGTATGGTGTTTCCTGAAACATCTAAAAAACAAAGCAACAGAGCCTAGGGCACTTCCACTTATGGTCCTATAGCTTAGGGAAATTAAAATCAAAAAGACACAGCCACCCAAAAGGTTGGGACGGCTCTGTTTACAAGAACCTGGTTTACGGTACAAGTTCAATATCGCAGAAAGTGAAAAATGGATAAAGAAGTTGTGGTACTTACGTACAATGCAATATCCCTCAGCAACGAAATCTATGTCATCAGGCCCGTAGCAGCATAATGAGTGGATTCAGGTATGATGATTCTAACTGAAATAAGTCACACAGGAAAAGAAACACCATAAGATATCACTAATACACGGAATGTAAACTTGGCTACACAGGAACTGAATTACAAAACAGAACAGGGTCTCAAATTTAGAAACCCAACTTATGCTTGCTTAAGGGGAAAGGTGAGTTGGGGTGCTGCATAAAACCAGAGATTGAAATGAGCACAGATAAAGTTCCTTAAGCCAAATATGGAATAGACAAGAGCTACTCCTTGCTCAACGAAATGGACTCAACACCCCATAGTAAACGCCTAAGCGTGTACCTGACTAGGAAGTATCTTAAAACCTATGGATTGCTATGTCTCCGAAAGAGAATCAAGCATGTGTACAGGGGCATAAACGCAGCAGTGATAGGACTGGAGAGGTTCGGTGAGCAAATGGAGACCCTTTGAAGTCATATTGCATGGTACCCATTCCACGGGTCTCAACTCTCCAGGTTTAAGGGATTCTTCCTTCAGCTAAAACATGCATGTGGAACCCAGAGTATGATCAACCGTGTGATCGGGAGACGTGCTCCAATATGTGTCAGTTTTCGTCCCCTGGTACTCGGGTGCAACATTCCAGACGCTTTACTAACACTCTCCCGACTTGGAGAGTCAGTGCCTTTAACCTCCTGTTTGGCCCAGTTTGCAATTTCTGCGGAAGATGAACAGGAATAGGGAAAACCAATGAGAGACTAGCTGGAGGTGTCTGGACGGGCAAATTTAACTCTCATTTCCCACCAGGAAGAGGAATTAACCAAAGGCTCAGCGTGCCGTGCCGGAACCAGACTAGGGCCTCAAGCCATCCTGCGGTGTTGCGGCCAGCTCACGAGAAAGCGAGTTGAAGAAAGGAGCTCAGGGGCACTGTAATTCACAAACCTGCAGAGTTATAAATGTCAGCTATCGTCGAAAAATATACTGAAGTAAGGCTGCCAAGAGGACTTGAAAGCGGGGCAGAATTGCAGGAAACCGATTTCAGGAGGTAGACTGGAATTGCATTTAAAGCATAGGAAAAGAGGCAGAACGTCCACAATGATGCACTTGGCCAAAAAGGGCGTATGCGTTTTTTCCTGAATATATTCAGGAAAAAACGCATACGCCCTTTTTGGCCAACCAAGCAAGCTTGCAAAGGAAATCTGCACTACAATGAAGTCTCACTTCCCCCCGGTCAAAAGGTCCATCTGAAAAAAGTGTAAAATCCAGAAAGGCAGAAGAGGCCATGGAGAATTGGGAGGCTTGTTATGCTGATGGGCGGGATGTCAATTGCCAACAGCCACTCGGGAGAAGTGTACGGTGTTTCCTGAAATATCTAAAAAACAAAGCAACAGAGCCTAGGGCACTTCCACTTATGGTCCTATAGCTTAGGGAAATTAAAATCAAAAAGACACAGCCACCCCAAAGGTTGGGACGGCTCTGTTTACAAGAACCTGATTTACGGTACAAGTTCAATATTGCAGAAAGTGAAAAATGGATAAAGAAGTTGTGGTACTTACGTACAATGCAATATCTCTCAGCAATGAAATCTAAGTCATCAGGCCCGTAGCAGCATAATGAGTGGATTCAGGTATGATGATTCTAACTGAAATAAGTCACACAGAAAAAGAAACATCATAAGATATCACTAATACACGGAATGTAAACTTGGCTACATAGGAACTGAATTACAAAACAAAACAGGGTCTCAAATTTAGAAACCTAACTTATGCTTGCTTAAGGGGAAAGGTGAGTTGGGGTGCTGCATAAAACCAGAGATTGAAATGAGCACAGATAAAGTTCCTTAAGCCAAATATGGAATAGACAAGAGCTACTCCTTGCTCAACGAAATGGAGTCAACACCCCATATTAAACACCTAAGAATATACCTGACTAGGAAGTATCTTAAAACCTATGGACTGCTATGTCTCCGAAAGAGAATCAAGCGTGTATACAGGGGCATAAACGCAGCAGTGATAGGACTGGAAAGGTTCGGTGAGCAAATGAAGTCCCTTTGAAGTCATATTGCATGGTACCCATTCCACGGGTCTCAACTTTCCAGGTTTAAGGTATTCTTCCTTCAGCTAAAACATGCATGTGGAACCCAGAGTATGATAAACCATGTGAGCGGGAGACGGGTTCAAATACGTCTCAGTTTTCGTCCCCGGGTACTCGGGTGCAACATTCCAGATGCTTTACTAACACTCTCCCGACTTCGAGAGTCAGTGCCTTTAACCTCCTGTTTGGCCCAGTTTGCAATTTCTGCAGAAGATGAACACGAATAGGGAGGACCAATAAGAGACTAGCTGGAGGTGCCTGGACGGGCAAATTTAACTCTCATTTCCCACCAGGAAGAGGAATTAACCAAAGGCTCAGCGTGCCGTGCCAGAACCAGATTAGGGCCTGAAGCCGTCCTGCGGTGTTGCGGCCAGCTCACGAGAAAGCGAGTTGAAGAAAGGAGCTCAGGGGCACTGTAATTCACAAACCTGCAGAGTTATAAATGACAGCTATCGTCCAAAAATATACTGAAGTAAGGCTGCCAAGAGGACTTGAAAGCGGGGCAGAATTGCAGGAAACCGATTTCAGGAGGTAGACTGGAATTGCATTTAAAGCATAGGAAAAGAGGCAGAACGTGCACAATGATGCACTTGGCCAAAAAGGGCGTATGCGTTTTTTCCTGAATATATTCAGGAAAAAACGCATACGCCCTTTTTGGCCAACCAAGCAAGCTTGCAAAGGAAATCTGCACTACAATGAAGTCTCACTTCCCCCCGGTCAAAAGGGCCATCTGAAAAAAGTGTAAAATCCAGAAAGGCAGGACAGGCCATGGAGAACTGGGAGCCTTGTTATGCTGATGGGCGGGATGTCAATTGCCAACAGCCACTCGGGAGAAGTGTATGGTGTTTCCTGATACATCTAAAAAACAAAGCAACAGAGCCTAGGGCACTTCCACTTATGGTCCTATAGCTTAGGGAAATTAAAATCAAAAAGACACAGCCACCCCAAAGGTTGGGACGGCTCTGTTTACAGGAACCTGGTTTACGGTATTAGTTCAATACCGCAGAAAGTGAAAAATGGATAAAGAAGTTGTGGTACTTACGTACAATGCAATATCACTCAGCAAGGAAATCTATGTCATCAGGCCCGTAGCAGGATAATGAGTGGATACAGGTACGATGATTCTAACTGAAATAAGTCACACAGAAAAAGAAACATCATAAGATATCACTAATACACGGAATGTAAACTTGGCTACACAGGAACTGAATTACAAAACAGAACAGGGTCTCAAATTTAGAAAACCAACTTATGCTTGCTTAAGGGGAAAGGTGAGTTGGGGTGCTGCATAAAACCAGAGATTGAAATGAGCACAGATAAAGTTCCTTAAGCCAAATATGGAATAGACAAGAGCTACTCCTTGCTCAACGAAATGGACTCAACACCCCATATTAAACGCCTAAGAATGTACCTGACTAGGAAGTATCTTAAAACCTATGGACTGCTATGTCTCCGAAAGAGAATCAAGCGTGTGTACAGGGGCATAAACGCAGCAGTGATAGGATTGGAGAGGTTCGGTGAGCAAATTAAGTCCCTTTGAAATCATATTGCATGGTACCCATTCCACGGGTCTCAACTTTCCAGGTTTAAGTTATACTTCCTTCAGCTAAAACACGCATGTTTAACCCAGAGTATGATAAACCATGTGAACAGGAGACTGGTTCAAATATGTCTCAGTTTTCGTCCCCTGGTACTCGGGTGCAACATTCCAGATGCTTTACTAACACTCTCCCGATTTCGAGAGTCAGTCCATTTAACCTCCTGTTTGGCCCAGTTTGCAATTTCTGCGGAAGATGAACAGGAATACGGAGAACCAATGACAGACTAGCTGGAGGTGTCTGGACGGGCAAATTTAACTCTCATATCCCACCAGGAAGAGGAATTAACCAAAGGCCCAGCGTGCCGTGCCGGAACCAGATTAGGGCCTGAAGCCATCCTGCGGTGTTGCGGCCAGCTCACGAGAAAGCGAGTTGAAGAAAGGAGCTCAGGGGCACTGTAATTCACAAACCTGCCGAGTTATAAATGACAGCTATCGTCCAAAAATATACTGAAGTAAGGCTGCCAAGAGGACTTGAAAGCGGGGCAGAATTGCAGGAAACCGATTTCAGGAGGTAGACTGGAATTGCATTTAAAGCATAGGAAAAGAGGCAGAACGTCCACAATGATGCACTTGGCCAAAAAGGGCGTATGCGTTTTTTCCTGAATATATTCAGGAAAAAACGCATACGCCCTTTTTGGCCAACCAAGCAAGCTTGCAAAGGAAATCTGCACTACAATGAAGTCTCACTTCCCCCCGGTCAAAAGGGCCATCTGAAAAAAGTGTAAAATCCAGAAAGTCAGGACAGGCCATGGAGACCTGGGAGCCTTGTTATGCTGATGGGCGGGATGTCAATTGCCAACAGCCACTCGGGAGAAGTGTATGGTGTTTCCTGAAACATCTAAAAAACAAAGCAACAGAGCCTAGGGCACTTCCACTTATGGTCCTATAGCTTAGGGAAATTAAAATAAAAAAGACAGAGCCACCCAAAATAGTTGGGACGGCTCTGTTTACAAGAAACTCATTTTCGGTACAAGTTCAATATCGCAGAAAGTGAAAAATGGATAAAGAAGTTGTGGTACTTACGTACAATGCAATATCACTCAGCAAGGAAATCTATGTCATCAGGCCCGTAGCAGCATAATGAGTGGATTCAGGTACGAAGATTCTAACTGAAATAAGTCACACAGAAAAAGAAACATCATAAGATATCACTAATACACGGAATGTAAACTTGGCTACACAGGAAATGAATTCCAAAACAGAACAGGGTCTCAAATTTAGAAACCCAACTTATGCTTGCTTAAGGGGAAAGGTGAGTTGGCGTGCTGCATAAAACCAGAGATTGAAATGAGCACAGATAAAGTTCCTTAAGCCAAATATGGAATAGACAAGAGCTACTCCTTGCTCAACGAAATGGACTCAACACCCCATATTAAACGCCTAAGAATGTACCTGACTAGGAAGTATCTTAAAACCTATGGATTGCTATGTCTCCGAAAGAGAATCAAGCGTGTGTACAGGGGCATAAACGCAGCAGTGATAGGACTGGAGAGGTTCGGTGAGCAAATGAAGACCCTTTGAAGTCATATTGCATGGTACCCATTCCACGGGTCTCAACTCTCCAGGTTTAAGGTATTCTTCCTTCAGCTAAAACATGCATGTGGAACCCAGAGTATGATCAACCGTGTGATCGGGAGACGTGTTCAAATATGTGTCAGTTTTCGTCCCCTGGTACTCGGGTGCAACATTCCAGACGCTTTACTAACACTCTCCCGACTTGGAGAGTCAGTGCCTTTAACCTCCTGTTTGGCCCAGTTTGCAATTTCTGCGGAAGATGAACAGGAATAGGGAGAACCAATGAGAGACTAGCTGGAGGTGTCTGGACGGACAAATTTAACTCTCATTTCCCACCAGGAAGAGGAATTAACCAAAGGCCCAGCGTGCCGTGCCGGAACCAGACTAGGGCCTGAAGCCATCCAGCGGTGTTGCGGCCAGCTCACGAGAAAGCGAGTTGAAGAAAGGAGCTCAGGGGCACTGTAATTCACAAACCTGCCGAGTTATAAATGACAGCTATCGTCCAAAAATATACTGAAGTAAGGCTGCCAAGAGGACTTGAAAGCGGGGCAGAATTGCAGGAAACCGATTTCAGGAGGTAGACTGGAATTGCATTTAAAGCATAGGAAAAGAGGCAGAACGTCCACAATGATGCACTTGGCCAAAAAGGGCGTATGCGTTTTTTCCTGAATATATTCAGGAAAAAACGCATACGCCCTTTTTGGCCAACCAAGCAAGCTTGCAAAGGAAATCTGCACTACAATGAAGTCTCACTTCCCCCCGGTCAAAAGGGCCATCTGAAAAAAGTGTAAAATCCAGAAAGTCAGGACAGGCCATGGAGACCTGGGAGCCTTGTTATGCTGATGGGCGGGATGTCAATTGCCAACAGCCACTCGGGAGAAGTGTATGGTGTTTCCTGAAACATCTAAAAAACAAAGCAACAGAGCCTAGGGCACTTCCACTTATGGTCCTATAGCTTAGGGAAATTAAAATAAAAAAGACAGAGCCACCCAAAATAGTTGGGACGGCTCTGTTTACAAGAAACTCATTTTCGGTACAAGTTCAATATCGCAGAAAGTGAAAAATGGATAAAGAAGTTGTGGTACTTACGTACAATGCAATATCACTCAGCAAGGAAATCTATGTCATCAGGCCCGTAGCAGCATAATGAGTGGATTCAGGTACGAAGATTCTAACTGAAATAAGTCACACAGAAAAAGAAACATCATAAGATATCACTAATACACGGAATGTAAACTTGGCTACACAGGAAATGAATTCCAAAACAGAACAGGGTCTCAAATTTAGAAACCCAACTTATGCTTGCTTAAGGGGAAAGGTGAGTTGGCGTGCTGCATAAAACCAGAGATTGAAATGAGCACAGATAAAGTTCCTTAAGCCAAATATGGAATAGACAAGAGCTACTCCTTGCTCAACGAAATGGACTCAACACCCCATATTAAACGCCTAAGAATGTACCTGACTAGGAAGTATCTTAAAACCTATGGATTGCTATGTCTCCGAAAGAGAATCAAGCGTGTGTACAGGGGCATAAACGCAGCAGTGATAGGACTGGAGAGGTTCGGTGAGCAAATGAAGACCCTTTGAAGTCATATTGCATGGTACCCATTCCACGGGTCTCAACTCTCCAGGTTTAAGGTATTCTTCCTTCAGCTAAAACATGCATGTGGAACCCAGAGTATGATCAACCGTGTGATCGGGAGACGTGTTCAAATATGTGTCAGTTTTCGTCCCCTGGTACTCGGGTGCAACATTCCAGACGCTTTACTAACACTCTCCCGACTTGGAGAGTCAGTGCCTTTAACCTCCTGTTTGGCCCAGTTTGCAATTTCTGCGGAAGATGAACAGGAATAGGGAGAACCAATGAGAGACTAGCTGGAGGTGTCTGGACGGACAAATTTAACTCTCATTTCCCACCAGGAAGAGGAATTAACCAAAGGCCCAGCGTGCCGTGCCGGAACCAGACTAGGGCCTGAAGCCATCCAGCGGTGTTGCGGCCAGCTCACGAGAAAGCGAGTTGAAGAAAGGAGCTCAGGGGCACTGTAATTCACAAACCTGCCGAGTTATAAATGACAGCTATCGTCCAAAAATATACTGAAGTAAGGCTGCCAAGAGGACTTGAAAGCGGGGCAGAATTGCAGGAAACCGATTTCAGGAGGTAGACTGGAATTGCATTTAAAGCATAGGAAAAGAGGCAGAACGTGCACAATGATGCACTTGGCCAAAAAGGGCGTATGCATTTTTTTCCTGAATATATTCAGGAAAAAACGCATACGCCCTTTTTGGCCAACCAAGCAAGCTTGCAAAGGAAATCTGCACTACAATGAAGTCTCACTTCCCCCCGGTCAAAAGGGCCATCTGAAAAAAGTGTAAAATCCAGAAAGTCAGGACAGGCCATGGAGACCTGGGAGGCTTGTTATGCTGATGGGCGGGATGTAAATTGCCAACAGCCACTCGGGAGAAGTGTATGGTGTTTCCTAAAACATCTAAAAAACAAAGCAACAGAGCCTAGGGCACTTCCACTTATGGTCCTATAGCTTAGGGAAATTAAAATCAAAAAGACACAGCCACCCCAAAGGTTGGGACGGCTCTGTTTACAGGAACCTGGTTTACGGTACTAGTTCAATACCGCAGAAAGTGAAAAATGGATAAAGAAGTTGTGGTACTTACGTACAATGCAATATCACTCAGCAAGGAAATCTATGTCATCAGGCCCGTAGCAGGATAATGCGTGGATACAGGTACGATGATTCTAACTGAAATAAGTCACACAGAAAAAGAAACATCATAAGATATCACTAATACACGGAATGTAAACTTGGCTACACAGGAACTGAATTACAAAACAGAACAGGGTCTCAAATTTAGAAAACCAACTTATGCTTGCTTAAGGGGAAAGGTGAGTTGGGGTGCTGCATAAAACCAGAGATTGAAATGAGCACAGATAAAGTTCCTTAAGCCAAATATGGAATAGACAAGAGCTACTCCTTGCTCAACGAAATGGACTCAACACCCCATATTAAACGCCTAAGAATGTACCTGACTAGGAAGTATCTTAAAACCTATGGACTGCTATGTCTCCGAAAGAGAATCAAGCGTGTGTACAGGGGCATAAACGCAGCAGTGATAGGATTGGAGAGGTTCGGTGAGCAAATGAAGTCCCTTTGAAATCATATTGCATGGTACCCATTCCACGGGTCTCAACTTTCCAGGTTTAAGGGATTCTTCCTTCAGCTAAAACATGCATGTTTAACCCAGAGTATGATAAACCATGTGAGCGGGAGACGGGTTCAAATATGTCTCAGGTTTCGTCCCCTGGTACTCGGGTGCAACATTCCAGATGCTTTACTAACACTCTCCCGACTTCGAGAGTCAGTGCCTTTAACCTCCTGTTTGGCCCAGTTTGCAATTTCTGCAGAAGATGAACACGAATAGGGAGGACCAATGAGAGGCTAGCTGGAGGTGTCTGGACGGGCAAATTTAACTCTCATTTCCCACCAGGAAGAGGAATTAACCAAAGGCTCAGCGTGCCGTGCCGGAACCAGATTAGGGCCTGAAGCCATCCTGCGGTGTTGCGGCCAGCTCACGAGAAAGCGAGTTGAAGAAAGGAGCTCAGGGGCACTGTAATTCACAAACCTGCCGAGTTATAAATGACAGCTTTCGTCCAAAAATATACTGAAGTAAGGCTGCCAAGAGGACTTGAAAGCGGGGCAGAATTGCAGGAAACCGATTTCAGGAGGTAGACTGGAATTGCATTTAAAGCATAGGAAAAGAGGCAGAACGTCCACAATGATGCACTTGGCCAAAAAGGGCGTATGCGTTTTTTCCTGAATATATTCAGGAAAAAACGCATACGCCCTTTTTGGCCAACCAAGCAAGCTTGCAAAGGAAATCTGCACTACAATGAAGTCTCACTTCCCCCCGGTCAAAAGGGCCATCTGAAAAAAGTGTAAAATCCAGAAAGTCAGGACAGGCCATGGAGACCTGGGAGCCTTGTTATGCTGATGGGCGGGATGTCAATTGCCAACAGCCACTCGGGAGAAGTGTATGGTGTTTCCTGAAACATCTAAAAAACAAAGCAACAGAGCTTAGGGCACTTCCACTTATGGTCCTATAGCTTAGGGAAATTAAAATAAAAAAGACAGAGCCACCCAAAATAGTTGGGACGGCTCTGTTTACAAGAAACTCATTTTCGGTACAAGTTCAATATCGCAGAAAGTGAAAAATGGATAAAGAAGTTGTGGTACTTACGTACAATGCAATATCACTCAGCAAGGAAATCTATGTCATCAGGCCCGTAGCAGGATAATGAGTGGATTCAGGTACGAAGATTCTAACTGAAATAATTATCACAGAAAAAGAAATATCATAAGATATCAGTAATACACGGAATGTAAACTTGGCTACATAGGAACTGAATTACAAAACAGAACAGGGTCTCAAATTTAGAAACCCAACTTATGCTTGCTTAAGGGGAAAGGTGAGTTGGGGTGCTGCATAAAACCAGAGATTGAAATGAGCACAGATAAAGTTCCTTAAGCCAAATATGGAATAGACAAGAGCTACTCCTTGCTCAACGAAATGGATTCAACACCCCATATTAAACGCCTAAGAATGTACCTGACTAGGAAGTATCTTAAAACCTATGGACTGCTATGTCTCCGAAAGAGAATCAAGCGTGTGTACAGGGGCATAAACGTAGCAGTGATAGGATTGGAGAGGTTCGGTGAGCAAATGAAGACCCTTTGAAGTCATATTGCATGGTACCCATTCCACGGGTCTCAACTCTCCAGGTTTAAGGTATTCTTCCTTCAGCTAAAACATGCATGTGGAACCCAGAGTATGATCAACCATGTGATCGGGAGACGTGTTCCAATATGTGTCAGTTTTCGTCCCCTGGTACTCGGGTGCAACATTCCAGACGCTTTACTAACACTCTTCCGACTTGGAGAGTCAGTGCCTTTAACCTCCTGTTTGGCCCAGTTTGCAAATTCTGCGGAAGATGAACAGGAATAGGGAGAACCACTGACAGACTAGATGGAGGTGTCTGGATGGGCAAATTTAACTTTCATTTCGCACCAGGAAGAGGAATTAACCAAAGGCTCAGCGTGCCGTGCCGGAACCAGATTAGGGCCTGAAGCAATCCTGCGGTGTTGCGGCCATCTCACGAGAAAGCGAGTTGAAGAAAGGAGCTCAGGGGCACTGTAATTCACAAAACTGCCGAGTTATAAATGACAGCTATCGTCCAAAAATATACTGAAGTAAGGCTGCCAAGAGGACTTGAAAGCGGGGCAGAATTGCAGGAAACCGATTTCAGGAGGTAGACTGGAATTGCATTTAAAGCATAGGAAAAGAGGCAGAACGTCCACAATGATGCACTTGGCCAAAAAGGGCGTATGCGTTTTTTCCTGAATATATTCAGGAAAAAACGCATACGCCCTTTTTGGCCAACCAAGCAAGCTTGCAAAGGAAATCTGCACTACAATGAAGTCTCACTTCCCCCCGGTCAAAAGGGCCATCTGAAAAAAGTGTAAAATCCAGAAAGGCAGGACAGGCCATGGAGAACTGGGAGCCTTGTTATGCTGATGGGCATGATTTAAATTGCCAACAGCCACTCGGGAGAAGTGTATGGTGTTTCCTGAAACATCTAAAAAACAAAGCAACAGAGCTTAGGGCACTTCCACTTATGGTCCTATAGCTTAGGGAAATTAAAATCAAAAAGACACAGCCACCCCAAAGGTTGGGACGGCTCTGTTTACAAGAACGTGGTTTACGGTACAAGTTCAATATCGCAGAAAGTGAAAAATGGATAAAGAAGTTGTGGTACTTACGTACAATGCAATATCACTCAGCAAGGAAATCTATGTCATCAGGCCCGTAGCAGCATAATGAGTGGATTCAGGTACGAAGATTCTAACTGAAATAAGTCTCACAGAAAATGAAACATCATAAGATATCACTAATACACGGAATGTAAACTTGGCTACACAGGAAGTGATTTCCAAAACAGAACAGGGTCTCAAATTTAGAAACACAACTTATGCTTGCTTAAGGGGAAAGGTGAGTTGGCGTGCTGCATAAAACCAGAGATTGAAATGAGCACAGATAAAGTTCCTTAAGCCAAATATGGAATAGACAAGAGCTACTCCTTGCTCAACGAAATGGACTCAACACCCCATATTAAACGCCTAAGCGTGTACCTGACTAGGAAGTATCTTAAAACCTATGGATTGCTATGTCTCCGAAAGAGAATCAAGCGTGTGTACAGGGGCATAAACGCAGCAGTGATAGGATTGGAGAGGTTCGGTGAGCAAATGAAGACCCTTTGAAGTCATATTGCATGGTACCCATTCCACGGGTCTCAACTCTCCAGGTTTAAGGTATTCTTCCTTCAGCTAAAACATGCATGTGGAACCCAGAGTATGATCAACCGTGTGATCGGGAGACGTGTTCAAATATGTGTCAGTTTTCGTCCCTGGTACTCGGGTGCAACATTCCAGACGCTTTACTAACACTCTCCCGACTTGGAGAGTCAGTGCCTTTAACCTCCTGTTTGGCCCAGTTTGCAATTTCTGCGGAAGATGAACAGGAATAGGGAGAACCAATGAGAGACTAGCTGGAGGTGTCTGGACGGACAAATTTAACTCTCATTTCCCACCAGGAAGAGGAATTAACCAAAGGCCCAGCGTGCCGTGCCGGAACCAGACTAGGGCCTGAAGCCATCCAGCGGTGTTGCGGCCAGCTCACGAGAAAGCGAGTTGAAGAAAGGAGCTCAGGGGCACTGTAATTCACAAACCTGCCGAGTTATAAATGACAGCTATCGTCCAAAAATATACTGAAGTAAGGCTGCCAAGAGGACTTGAAAGCGGGGCAGAATTGCAGGAAACCGATTTCAGGAGGTAGACTGGAATTGCATTTAAAGCATAGGAAAAGAGGCAGAACGTGCACAATGATGCACTTGGCCAAAAAGGTCGTATGCATTTTTTCCTGAATATATTCAGGAAAAAACGCATACGCCCTTTTTGGCCAACCAAGCAAGCTTGCAAAGGAAATCTGCACTACAATGAAGTCTCACTTCCCCCCGGTCAAAAGGGCCATCTGAAAAAAGTGTAAAATCCAGAAAGTCAGGACAGGCCATGGAGACCTGGGAGGCTTGTTATGCTGATGGGCGGGATGTAAATTGCCAACAGCCACTCGGGAGAAGTGTATGGTGTTTCCTAAAATATCTAAAAAACAAAGCAACAGAGCCTAGGGCACTTCCACTTATGGTCCTATAGCTTAGGGAAATTAAAATCAAAAAGACACAGCCACCCCAAAGGTTGGGACGGCTCTGTTTACAGGAACCTGGTTTACGGTACTAGTTCAATACCGCAGAAAGTGAAAAATGGATAAAGAAGTTGTGGTACTTACGTACAATGCAACATCACTCAGCAAGGAAATCTATGTCATCAGGCCCGTAGCAGGATAATGCGTGGATACAGGTACGATGATTCTAACTGAAATAAGTCACACAGAAAAAGAAACATCATAAGATATCACTAATACACGGAATGTAAACTTGGCTACACAGGAACTGAATTCCAAAACAGAACAGGGTCTCAAATTTAGAAAACCAACTTATGCTTGCTTAAGGGGAAAGGTGAGTTGGGGTGCTGCATAAAACCAGAGATTGAAATGAGCACAGATAAAGTTCCTTAAGCCAAATATGGAATAGACAAGAGCTACTCCTTGCTCAACGAAATGGACTCAACACCCCATATTAAACGCCTAAGAATGTACCTGACTAGGAAGTATCTTAAAACCTATGGACTGCTATGTCTCCGAAAGAGAATCAAGCGTGTGTACAGGGGCATAAACGCAGCAGTGATAGGATTGGAGAGGTTCGGTGAGCAAATGAAGTCCCTTTGAAATCATATTGCATGGTACCCATTCCACGGGTCTCAACTCTCCAGGGTTAAGGTATTCTTCCTTCAGCTAAAACATGCATGTTTAACCCAGAGTATGATAAACCATGTGAGCGGGAGACGGGTTCAAATATGTGTCAGTTTTCGTCCCCTGGTACTCGGGTGCAACATTCCAGATGCTTTACTAACACTCTCCCGACTTGGAGAGTCAGTGCCTTTAACCTCCTGTTTGGCCCAGTTTGCAATTTCTGCAGAAGATGAACACGAATAGGGAGGACCAATGAGAGGCTAGCTGGAGGTGTCTGGACGGGCAAATTTAACTCTCATTTCCCACCAGGAAGAGGAATTAACCAAAGGCTCAGCGTGCCGTGCCGGAACCAGATTAGGGCCTGAAGCCATCCTGCGGTGTTGCGGCCAGCTCACGAGAAAGCGAGTTGAAGAAAGGAGCTCAGGGGCACTGTAATTCACAAACCTGCCGAGTTATAAATGACAGCTTTCGTCCAAAAATATACTGAAGTAAGGCTGCCAAGAGGACTTGAAAGCGGGGCAGAATTGCAGGAAACCGATTTCAGGAGGTAGACTGGAATTGCATTTAAAGCATAGGAAAAGAGGCAGAACGTCCACAATGATGCACTTGGCCAAAAAGGGCGTATGCGTTTTTTCCTGAATATATTCAGGAAAAAACGCATACGCCCTTTTTGGCCAACCAAGCAAGCTTGCAAAGGAAATCTGCACTACAATGAAGTCTCACTTCCCCCCGGTCAAAAGGGCCATCTGAAAAAAGTGTAAAATCCAGAAAGTCAGGACAGGCCATGGAGACCTGGGAGCCTTGTTATGCTGATGGGCGGGATGTCAATTGCCAACAGCCACTCGGGAGAAGTGTATGGTGTTTCCTGAAACATCTAAAAAACAAAGCAACAGAGCTTAGGGCACTTCCACTTATGGTCCTATAGCTTAGGGAAATTAAAATAAAAAAGACAGAGCCACCCAAAATAGTTGGGACGGCTCTGTTTACAAGAAACTCATTTTCGGTACAAGTTCAATATCGCAGAAAGTGAAAAATGGATAAAGAAGTTGTGGTACTTACGTACAATGCAATATCACTCAGCAAGGAAATCTATGTCATCAGGCCCGTAGCAGGATAATGAGTGGATTCAGGTACGAAGATTCTAACTGAAATAAGTATCACAGAAAAAGAAATATCATAAGATATCAGTAATACACGGAATGTAAACTTGGCTACATAGGAACTGAATTACAAAACAGAACAGGGTCTCAAATTTAGAAACCCAACTTATGCTTGCTTAAGGGGAAAGGTGAGTTGGGGTGCTGCATAAAACCAGAGATTGAAATGAGCACAGATAAAGTTCCTTAAGCCAAATATGGAATAGACAAGAGCTACTCCTTGCTCAACGAAATGGATTCAACACCCCATATTAAACGCCTAAGAATGTACCTGACTAGGAAGTATCTTAAAACCTATGGACTGCTATGTCTCCGAAAGAGAATCAAGCGTGTGTACAGGGGCATAAACGCAGCAGTGATAGGACTGGAGAGGTTCGGTGAGCAAATGAAGACCCTTTGAAGTCATATTGCATGGTACCCATTCCACGGGTCTCAACTCTCCAGGTTTAAGGTATTCTTCCTTCAGCTAAAACATGCATGTGGAACCCAGAGTATGATCAGCCATGTGATCGGGACACGTGTTCCAATATGTGTCAGTTTTCATCCCTTGGTACTCGGGTGCAACATCCACACCCTTTACGAACACTCTCCCGACTTGGAGAGTCAGTGCATTTAACCTCCTGTTTGGCCCAGTTTGCAATTTCTGCGGAAGATGAACAGGAATACGGAGAACCAATGACAGACTAGCTGGAGGTGTCTGGACGGGCAAATTTAACTCTCATTTCCCACCAGGAAGAGGAATTAACCAAAGGCCCAGCGTGCCGTGCCGGAACCAGATTAGGGCCTGAAGCCATCCTGCGGTGTTGCGGCCAGCTCACGAGAAAGCGAGTTGAAGAAAGGAGCTCAGGGGCACTGTAATTCACAAACCTGCCGAGTTATAAATGACAGCTATCGTCCAAAAATATACTGAAGTAAGGCTGCCAAGAGGACTTGAAAGCGGGGCAGAATTGCAGGAAACCGATTTCAGGAGGTAGACTGGAATTGCATTTAAAGCATAGGAAAAGAGGCAGAACGTCCACAATGATGCACTTGGCCAAAAAGGGCGTATGCGTTTTTTCCTGAATATATTCAGGAAAAAACGCATACGCCCTTTTTGGCCAACCAAGCAAGCTTGCAAAGGAAATCTGCACTACAATGAAGTCTCACTTCCCCCCGGTCAAAAGGGCCATCTGAAAAAAGTGTAAAATCCAGAAAGTCAGGACAGGCCATGGAGAGCTGAGAGCCTTGTTATGCTGATGGGCGGGATGTAAATTGCCAACAGCCACGCGGGAGAAGTGTATGGTGTTTCCTGAAACATCTAAAAAACAAAGCAACAGAGCTTAGGGCACTTCCACTTATGGTCCTATAGCTTAGGGAAATTAAAATAAAAAAGACAGAGCCACCCAAAATAGTTGGGACTGCTCTGTTTACAAGAACCTGGTTTACGGTACAAGTTCAATATCGCAGAAAGTGAAAAATGGATAAAGAAGTTGTGGTACTTACGTACAATGCAATATCACTCAGCAAGGAAATCTATGTCATCAGGCCCGTAGCAGCATAATGAGTGGATTCAGGTATGATGATTCTAACTGAAATAAGTGACACAGAAAAAGAAACATCATAAGATATCACTAATACACGGAATGTAAACTTGGCTACACAGGAACTGAATTCCAAAACAGAACAGGGTCTCAAATTTAGAAAAGCAACTTATGCTTGCTTAAGGGGAAAGGTGAGTTGGGGTGCTGCATAAAACCAGAGATTGAAATGAGCACAGATAAAGTTCCTTAAGCCAAATATGGAATAGACAAGAGCTACTCCTTGCTCAAGGAAATGGACTCAACACCCCATATTAAACGCCTAAGAATGTACCTGACTAGGAAGTATCTTAAAACCTATGGATTGCTATGTCTCCGAAAGAGAATCAAGCGTGTGTACAGGGGCATAAACGCAGCAGTGATAGGACTGGAGAGGTTCGGTGAGCAAATGAAGACCCTTTGAAGTCATATTGCATGGTACCCATTCCACGGGTCTCAACTCTCCAGGTTTAAGGGATTCTTCCTTCAGCTAAAACATGCATGTGGAACCCAGAGTATGATCAACCGTGTGATCGGGAGACGTGTTCCAATATGTGTCAGTTTTCGTCCCCTGGTACTCGGGTGCAACATTCCAGACGCTTTACTAACACTCTCCCAACTTCGAGAGTCAGTGCCTTTAACCTCCTGTTTGGCCCAGTTTGCAATTTCTGCAGAAGATGAACACGAATAGGGAGGACCAATGAGAGACTAGCTGGAGGTGTCTGGACGGGCAAATTTAACTCTCATTTCCCACCAGGAAGAGGAATTAACCAAAGGCTCAGCGTGCCGTGCCAGAACCAGATTAGGGCCTGAAGCCATCCTGCGGTGTTGCGGCCAGCTCACGAGAAAGTGAGTTGAAGAAAGGAGCTCAGGGGCACTGTAATTCACAAACCTGCCGAGTTATAAATGACAGCTATCGTCCAAAAATATACTGAAGTAAGGCTGCCAAGAGATCTTGAAAGCGGGGCAGAATTGCAGGAAACCGATTTCAGGAGGTAGACTGGAATTGCATTTAAAGCATAGGAAAAGAGGCAGAACGTCCACAATGATGCACTTGGCCAAAATGGGCGTATGCGTTTTTTCCTGAATATATTCAGGCAAAAACGCATACGCGCTTTTTGGCCAACCAATCAAGCTTGCAAAGGAAATCTGCACTACAATGAAGTCTCACTTCCCCCCGGTCAAAAGGCCCATCTGAAAAAAGTGTAAAATCCAGAAAGGCAGGACAGGCCATGGAGAACTGGGAGCCTTCTTATGCTGATGGGCGGGATGTAAATTGCCAACAGCCACTCGGGAGAAGTGTATGGTGTTTCCTGAAACAGCTAAAAAAGAAAGCAACAGAGCCTAGGGCACTTCCACTTATGGTCCTATAGCTTAGGGAAATTAAAATCAAAAAGACACAGCCACCCCAAAGGTTGGGACGGCTCTGTTTACAAGAACCTGGTTTACGGTACAAGTTCAATATCGCAGAAAGTGAAAAATGGATAAAGAAGTTGTGGTACTTACGTACAATGCAGTATCACTCAGCAAGGAAATCTATGTCATCAGGCCCGTAGCAGCACAATGAGTGGATCCAGTTATGATGATTCTAACTGAAATAAGTCACACAGAAAAAGAAACATCATAAGATATCACTAATACACGGAATGTAAACGTGGCTACACAGGAACTGAATTACAAAACAGAACAGGGTCTCAAATTTAGAAAACCAACTTATGCTTGCTTAAGGGGAAAGGTGAGTTGGGGTGCTGCATAAAACCAGAGATTGAAATGAGCACAGATAAAGTTCCTTAAGCCAAATATGGAATAGACAAGAGCTACTCCTTGCTCAACGAAATGGACTCAACACCCCATATTAAACGCCTAAGAGTGTACCTGACTAGGAAGTATCTTAAAACCTATGGATTGCTATGTCTCCGAAAGAGAATCAAGCGTGTGTACAGGGGCATAAAAGCAGCAGTGATAGGATTGGAGAAGTTCGGTGTGCAAATGAAGACCCTTTGAAGTCATATTGCATGGTACCCATTCCACGGGTCTCAACTCTCCAGGTTTAAGGTATTCTACCTTCAGCTAAAACATGCATGTGGAACCCAGAGTATGATCAACCGTGTGATCGGGAGACGTGTTCCAATATGTGTCAGTTTTCATCCCCTGGTACTCGGGTGCAACATTCCAGACGCTTTACTAACACTCTCCCGACTTGGAGAGTCAGTGCCTTTAACCTCCTGTTTGGCCCAGTTTGCAATTTCTGCGGAAGATGAACAGGAATAGGGAGAACCAATGAGAGACTAGCTGGAGGTGTCTGGACGCGCAAATTTAACTCTCATTTCCCACCAGGAAGAGGAATTAACCAAAGGCTCAGCGTGCCGTGCCGGAACCAGATTAGGGCCTGAAGCCATCCTGCGGTGTTGTGGCCAGCTCACGAGAAAGCGAGTTGAAGAAAGGAGCTCAGGGGCACTGTAATTCACAAACCTGCCGAGTTATAAATGACAGCTATCGTCCAAAAATATACTGAAGTAAGGCTGCCAAGAGGACTTGAAAGCGGGGCAGAATTGCAGGAAACCGATTTCAGGAGGTAGACTGGAATTGCATTTAAAGCATAGGAAAAGAGGCAGAACGTCCACAATGATGCACTTGGCCAAAATATATTCAGGAAAAAACGCATACGCGCTTTTTGGCCAACCAAGCAAGCTTGCAAAGGAAATCTGCACTACAATGAAGTCTCACTTCCCCCCGGTCAAAAGGGCCATCTGAAAAAAGTGTAAAATCCAGAAAGGCAGGACAGGCCATGGAGAACTGGGAGCCTTGTTATGCTGATGGGCGGGATGTCAATTGCCAACAGCCACTCGGGAGAAGTGTATGGTGTTTCCTGAAACATCTAAAAAACAAAGCAACAGAGCCTAGGGCACTTCCACTTATGGTCCTATAGCTTAGGGAAATTAAAATCAAAAAGACACAGCCACCCCAAAGGTTGGGACGGCTCTGTTTACAAGAACCTGGTTTACGGTACAAGTTCAATATCGCAGAAAGTGAAAAATGGATAAAGAAGTTTTGGTAATTACGTACAATGCAATATCACTCAGCAATGAAATCTATGTCATCAGGCCCGTAGCAGCATAATGAGTGGATTCAGGTATGATGATTCTAACTGAAATAAGTCACACAGAAAAAGAAACATCATAAGATATCACTAATACACGGAGTGTAAACTTGGCTACACAGGAACTGAATTACAAAACAGAACAGGGTCTCAAATTTAGAAAACCAACTTATGTTTCCTTAAGGGGAAAGGTGAGTTGGGGTGCTGCATAAAACCAGAGATTGAAATGAGCACAGATAAAGTTCCTTAAGCCAAATATGGAATAGACAACAGCTACTCCTTGCTCAACGAAATGGACTCAACACCCCATATTAAACGCCTAAGAATGTACCTGACTAGGAAGTATCTTAAAACCTATGGTCTGCTATGTCTCCGAAAGAGAATCAAGCGTGTGTACAGGGCCATAAACGCAGCAGTGATAGGATTGGAGAAGTTCAGTGAGCAAATGAAGACCCTTTGAAGTCATATTGCATGGTACCCATTCCACGGGTCTCAACTCTCCAGGTTTAAGGTATTCTTCCTTCAGCTAAAACATGCATGTGGAACCCAGAGTATGATCAACCGTGTGATCGGGAGACGTGTTCCAATATGTGTCAGTTTTCGTCCCCTGGTACTCGGGTGCAACATTCCAGACGCTTTACTAACACTCTCCCGACTTCGAGAGTCAGTGCCTTTAACCTCCTGTTTGGTCCAGTATCCAATTTCTGCGGAAGATGAACAGGAATAGCGAAAACCAATGAGAGACTAGCTGGAGGTGTCTGGACGGGCAAATTTAACTCTCATTTCCAACCAGGAAGAGGAATTAACCAAAGGCTCAGCGTGCCGTGCCGGAACCAGATTAGGGCCTGAAGCCATCCTGCGGTGTTGTGGCCAGCTCACGAGAAAGCGAGTTGAAGAAAGGAGCTCAGGGGCACTGTAATTCACAAACCTGCAGAGTTATAAATGACAGCTATCGTCCAAAAATATACTGAAGTAAGGCTGCCAAGAGTACTTGAAATCGGGGCAGAATTGCAGGAAACCGATTTCAGGAGGTAGACTGGAATTGCATTTAAAGCATAGGAAAAGAGGCAGAACGTCCACAATGATGCACTTGGCCAAAAAGGGCGTATGCGTTTTTTCCTGAATATATTCAGGAAAAAACGCATACGCCCTTTTTGGCCAACCAAGCAAGCTTGCAAAGGAAATCTGCACTACAATGAAGTCTCACTTCCCCCCGGTCAAAAGGGCCATCTGAAAAAAGTGTAAAATCCAGAAAGGCAGGACAGGCCATGGAGACCTGGGAGCCTTGTTATGCTGATGGGCGGGATGTAAATTGCCAACAGCCACTCGGGAGAAGTGTATGGTGTTTCCTGAAACATCTAAAAAACAAAGCAACAGAGCTTAGGGCACTTCCACTTATGGTCCTATAGCTTAGGGAAATTAAAATAAAAAAGACAGAGCCACCCAAAATAGTTGGGACCGCTCTGTTTACAAGAACCTGGTTTACGGTACAAGTTCAATATCGCAGAAAGTGAAAAATGGATAAAGAATTTGTGGTACTTACGTACAATGCAATATCACTCAGCAAGGAAATCTATGTCATCAGGCCCGTAGCAGCATAATGAGTGGATTCAGGTACGAAGATTCTAACTGAAATAAGTATCACAGAAAAAGAAACATCATAAGATATCACTAATACACGGAATGTAAACTTGGCTACACAGGAACTGAATTCCAAAACAGAACAGGGTCTCAAATTTAGAAACCCAACTTATGCTTGCTTAAGGGGAAAGGTGAGTTGGCGTGCTGCATAAAACCAGAGATTGAAATGAGCACAGATAAAGTTCCTTAAGCCAAATATGGAATAGACAAGAGCTACTCCTTGCTCAACGAAATGGACTCAACACCCCATATTAAACGCCTAAGAATGTACCTGACTAGGAAGTATCTTAAAACCTATGGATTGCTATGTCTCCGAAAGAGAATCAAGCGTGTGTACAGGGGCATAAACGCAGCAGTGATAGGACTGGAGAGGTTCGGTGAGCAAATGAAGACCCTTTGAAGTCATATTGCATGTTACCCATTCCACGGGTCTCAACTCTCCAGGTTTAAGGTATTCTTCCTTCAGCTAAAACATGCATGTGGAACCCAGAGTATGATCAACCGTGTGATCGGGAGACGTGTTCCAATATGTGTCAGTTTTCGTCCCCTGGTACTCGGGTGCAACATTCCAGACGCTTTACTAACACTCTCCCGACTTCGAGAGTCAGTGCCTTTAACCTCCTGTTTGGCCCAGTTTGCAATTTCTGCGGAAGATGAACAGGAATAGGGAGAACCAATGAGAGACTAGCTGGAGGTGTCTGGACGGGCAAATTTAACTCTCATTTCCCACCAGGAAGAGGAATTAACCAAAGGCTCAGCGTGCCGTTGCAGAACCAGATTAGGGCCTGAAGCCATCCTGCGGTGTTGCGGCCAGCTCACGAGAAAGCGAGTTGAAGAAAGGAGCTCAGGGGCACTGTAATTCACAAACCTGCAGAGTTATAAATGACAGTTATCGTCCAAAAATATACTGAAGTAAGGCTGCCAAGAGGACTTGAAAGCGGGGCAGAATTGCAGGAAACCGATTTCAGGAGGTAGACTGGAATTGCATTTAAAGCATAGGAAAAGAGGCAGAACGTGCACAATGATGCACTTGGCCAAAAAGGGCGTATGCGTTTTTTCCTGAATATATTCAGGAAAAAACGCATACGCCCTTTTTGGCCAACCAAGCAAGCTTGCAAAGGAAATCTGCACTACAATGAAGTCTCACTTCCCCCCGGTCAAAAGGGCCATCTGAAAAAAGTGTAAAATCCAGAAAGGCAGAAGAGGCCATGGAGAATTGGGAGCCTTGTTATGCTGATGGGCGGGATGTCAATTGCCAACAGCCACTCGGGAGAAGTGTATGGTGTTTCCTGAAACATCTAAAAAACAAAGCAACAGAGCCTAGGGCACTTCCACTTATGGTCCTATAGCTTAGGGAAATTAAAATAAAAAAGACAGAGCCACCCAAAATAGTTGGGACGGCTCTGTTTACAAGAAACTCATTTACGGTACAAGTTCAATATCGCAGAAAGTGAAAAATGGATAAAGAAGATGTGGTACTTACGTACAATGCAATATCACTCAGCAAGGAAATCTATGTCATCAGGCCCGTAGCAGCATAATGAGTGGATTCAGGTACGAAGATTCTAACTGAAATAAGTATCACAGAAAAAGAAACATCATAAGATATCACTAATACACGGAATGTAAACTTGGCTACACAGGAACTGAATTACAAAACAGAACAGGGTCTCAAATTTAGAAACCCAACTTATGCTTGCTTAAGGGGAAAGGTGAGTTGGCGTGCTGCATAAAACCAGAGATTGAAATGAGCACAGATAAAGTTCCTTAAGCCAAATATGGAATAGACAAGAGCTACTCCTTGCTCAACGAAATGGACTCAACACCCCATATTAAACGCCTAAGACTGTACCTGACTAGGAAGTATCTTAAAACCTATGGATTGCTATGTCTCCGAAAGAGAATCAAGCGTGTGTACAGGGGCATAAACGCAGCAGTGATAGGACTGGAGAGGTTCGGTGAGCAAATGAAGACCCTTTGAAGTCATATTGCATGGTACCCATTCCACGGGTCTCAACTCTCCAGGTTTAAGGTATTCTTCCTTCAGCTAAAACATGCATGTGGAACCCAGAGTATGATCAACCGTGTGATCGGGAGACGTGTTCCAATATGTGTCAGTTTTCGACACCTGTTACTCGGGTGCAACATTCCAAACGCTTTACTAACACTCTCCCGACTTGGAGAGTCAGTGCCTTTAACCTCCTGTTTGGTCCAGTTTGCAATTTCTGCGGAAGATGAACAGGAATAGGGAGAACCAATGAGAGACTAGCTGGAGGTGTCTGGACGGGCAAATTTAACTCTCATTAACCACCAGGAAGAGGAATTAACCAGAGGCTCAGCGTGCCATGCCAGAACCAGATTAGGGCCTGAAGCCATCCTGCGGTGTTGCGGCCAGCTCACGAGAAAGCGAGTTGAAGAAAGGAGCTCAGGGGCACTGTAATTCACAAACCTGCAGAGTTATAAATGACAGCTATCGTCCAAAAATATACTGAAGTAAGGCTGCCAAGAGGACTTGAAAGCGGTTCAGAATTGCAGGAAACCGATTTCAGGAGGTAGACTGGAATTGCATTTAAAGCATAGGAAAAGAGGCAGAACGTCCACAATGATGCACTTGGGCAAAAAGGGCGTATGCGTTTTTTCCTGAATATATTCAGGAAAAAACGCATACGCCCTTTTTGGCCAAACAAGCAAGCTTGCAAAGGAAATCTGCACTACAATGAAGTCTCACTTCCCCCCGGTCAAAAGGGCCATCTGAAAAAAGTGTAAAATCCTGAAAGGCAGGACAGGCCATGGAGAACTGGGAGTCTTGTTATGCTGATGGGCGGGATGTAAATTGCCAACAGCCACTCGGGAGAAGTGTATGGTGTTTCCTGAAACATCTAAAAAACAAAGCAACAGAGCCTAGGGCACTTCCACTTATGGTCCTATAGCTTAGGGAAATTAAAATCAAAAAGACACAGCCACCCCAAAGGTTGGGATGGCTCTGTTTACAAGAACCTGGTTTACGGTACAAGTTCAATACCGCAGAAAGTGAAAAATGGATAAAGAAGTTGTGGTACTTACGTACAATGCAGTATCACTCAGCAATGAAATCTATGTCATCAGGCTCGTAGCAGCATAATGAGTGGATTCAGGTATGATGATTCTAACTGAAATAAGTCACACATAAAAAGAAACATCATAAGATATCACTAATACACGGAATGTAAACTTGGCTACACAGGAACTGAATTACAAAACAGAACAGGGTCTCAAATTTAGAAAACCAACTTATGCTTGCTTAAGGGGAAAGGTGAGATGGGGTGCTGCATAAAACCAGAGATTGAAATGAGCACAGATAAAGTTCCTTAAGCCAAATATGGAATAGACAAGAGCTACTCCTTGCTCAACGAAATGGACTCAACACCCCATATTAAACGCCTAAGAGTGTACCTGACTAGGAAGTATCTTAAAACCTATGGATTGCTATGTCTCCGAAAGAGAATCAAGCGTGTGTACAGGGGCATAAAAGCAGCAGTGATAGGATTGGAGAAGTTCGGTGAGCAAATGAAGACCCTTTGAAGTCATATTGCATATTATCCATTCCACGGGTCTCAACTCTCCAGGTTTAAGGGAATCTTCCTTCAGCTAAAACATGCATGTGGAACCCAGAGTATGATCAACCGTGTGATCGGGAGACGTGTTCCAATATGTGTCAGTTTTCATCCCCTGGTACTCGGGTGCAACATTCCAGACGCTTTACTAACACTCTCCCGACTTGGAGAGTCAGTGCCTTTAACCTCCTGTTTGGCCCAGTTTGCAATTTCTGCGGAAGATGAACAGGAATAGGGAGAACCAATGAGAGACTAGCTGGAGGTGTCTGGACGCGCAAATTTAACTCTCATTTCCCACCAGGAAGAGGAATTAACCAAAGGCTCAGCGTGCCGTGCCGGAACCAGATTAGGGCCTGAAGCCATCCTGCGGTGTTGCGGCCAGCTCACGAGAAAGCGAGTTGAAGAAAGGAGCTCAGGGGCACTGTAATTCACAAACCTGCCGAGTTATAAATGACAGCTATCGTCCAAAAATATACTGAAGTAAGGCTGCCAAGAGGACTTGAAAGCGGGGCAGAATTGCAGGAAACCGATTTCAGGAGGTAGACTGGAATTGCATTTAAAGCATAGGAAAAGAGGCAGAACGTCCACAATGATGCACTTGGCCAAAATATATTCAGGAAAAAACGCATACGCGCTTTTTGGCCAACCAAGCAAGCTTGCAAAGGAAATCTGCACTACAATGAAGTCTCACTTCCCCCCGGTCAAAAGGGCCATCTGAAAAAAGTGTAAAATCCAGAAAGGCAGGACAGGCCATGGAGAACTGGGAGCCTTGTTATGCTGATGGGCGGGATGTCAATTGCCAACAGCCACTCGGGAGAAGTGTATGGTGTTTCCTGAAACATCTAAAAAACAAAGCAACAGAGCTTAGGGCACTTCCACTTATGGTCCTATAGCTTAGGGAAATTAAAATAAAAAAGACAGAGCCACCCAAAATAGTTGGGACCGCTCTGTTTACAAGAACCTGGTTTACGGTACAAGTTCAATATCGCAGAAAGTGAAAAATGGATAAAGAATTTGTGGTACTTACGTACAATGCAATATCACTCAGCAAGGAAATCTATGTCATCAGGCCCGTAGCAGCATAATGAGTGGATTCAGGTACGAAGATTCTAACTGAAATAAGTATCACAGAAAAAGAAACATCATAAGATATCACTAATACACGGAATGTAAACTTGGCTACACATGAACTGAATTCCAAAACAGAACAGGGTCTCAAATTTAGAAACCCAACTTATGCTTGCTTAAGGGGAAAGGTGAGTTGGCGTGCTGCATAAAACCAGAGATTGAAATGAGCACAGATAAAGTTCCTTAAGCCAAATATGGAATAGACAAGAGCTACTCCTTGCTCAACGAAATGGACTCAACACCCCATATTAAACGCCTAAGAATGTACCTGACTAGGAAGTATCTTAAAACCTATGGATTGCTATGTCTCCGAAAGAGAATCAAGCGTGTGTACAGGGGCATAAACGCAGCAGTGATAGGACTGGAGAGGTTCGGTGAGCAAATGAAGACCCTTTGAAGTCATATTGCATGTTACCCATTCCACGGGTCTCAACTCTCCAGGTTTAAGGTATTCTTCCTTCAGCTAAAACATGCATGTGGAACCCAGAGTATGATCAACCGTGTGATCGGGAGACGTGTTCCAATATGTGTCAGTTTTCGTCCCCTGGTACTCGGGTGCAACATTCCAGACGCTTTACTAACACTCTCCCGACTTCGAGAGTCAGTGCCTTTAACCTCCTGTTTGGCCCAGTTTGCAATTTCTGCGGAAGATGAACAGGAATAGGGAGAACCAATGAGAGACTAGCTGGAGGTGTCTGGACGGGCAAATTTAACTCTCATTTCCCACCAGGAAGAGGAATTAACCAAAGGCTCAGCGTGCCGTTGCAGAACCAGATTAGGGCCTGAAGCCATCCTGCGGTGTTGCGGCCAGCTCACGAGAAAGCGAGTTGAAGAAAGGAGCTCAGGGGCACTGTAATTCACAAACCTGCAGAGTTATAAATGACAGTTATCGTCCAAAAATATACTGAAGTAAGGCTGCCAAGAGGACTTGAAAGCGGGGCAGAATTGCAGGAAACCGATTTCAGGAGGTAGACTGGAATTGCATTTAAAGCATAGGAAAAGAGGCAGAACGTGCACAATGATGCACTTGGCCAAAAAGGGCGTATGCGTTTTTTCCTGAATATATTCAGGAAAAAACGCATACGCCCTTTTTGGCCAACCAAGCAAGCTTGCAAAGGAAATCTGCACTATATGAAGTCTCACTTCCCCCCGGTCAAAAGGGCCATCTGAAAAAAGTGTAAAATCCAGAAAGGCAGAAGAGGCCATGGAGAATTGGGAGCCTTGTTATGCTGATGGGCGGGATGTCAATTGCCAACAGCCACTCGGGAGAAGTGTATGGTGTTTCCTGAAACATCTAAAAAACAAAGCAACAGAGCCTAGGGCACTTCCACTTATGGTCCTATAGCTTAGGGAAATTAAAATAAAAAAGACAGAGCCACCCAAAATAGTTGGGACGGCTATGTTTACAAGAAACTCATTTACGGTACAAGTTCAATATCGCAGAAAGTGAAAAATGGATAAAGAAGTTGTGGTACTTACGTACAATGCAATATCACTCAGCAAGGAAATCTATGTCATCAGGCCCGTAGCAGCATAATGAGTGGATTCAGGTACGAAGATTCTAACTGAAATAAGTATCACAGAAAAAGAAACATCATAAGATATCACTAATACACGGAATGTAAACTTGGCTACACAGGAACTGAATTCCAAAACAGAACAGGGTCTCAAATTTAGAAACCCAACTTATGCTTGCTTAAGGGGAAAGGTGAGTTGGCGTGCTGCATAAAACCAGAGATTGAAATGAGCACAGATAAAGTTCCTTAAGCCAAATATGGAATAGACAAGAGCTACTCCTTGCTCAACGAAATGGACTCAACACCCCATATTAAACGCCTAAGACTGTACCTGACTAGGAAGTATCTTAAAACCTATGGATTGCTATGTCTCCGAAAGAGAATCAAGCGTGTGTACAGGGGCATAAAAGCAGCAGTGATAGGATTGGAGAAGTTCGGTGAGCAAATGAAGACCCTTTGAAGTCATATTGCATATTATCCATTCCACGGGTCTCAACTCTCCAGGTTTAAGGGAATCTTCCTTCAGCTAAAACATGCATGTGGAACCCAGAGTATGATCAACCGTGTGATCGGGAGACGTGTTCCAATATGTGTCAGTTTTCATCCCCTGGTACTCGGGTGCAACATTCCAGACGCTTTACTAACACTCTCCCGACTTGGAGAGTCAGTGCCTTTAACCTCCTGTTTGGCCCAGTTTGCAATTTCTGCGGAAGATGAACAGGAATAGGGAGAACCAATGAGAGACTAGCTGGAGGTGTCTGGACGCGCAAATTTAACTCTCATTTCCCACCAGGAAGAGGAATTAACCAAAGGCTCAGCGTGCCGTGCCGGAACCAGATTAGGGCCTGAAGCCATCCTGCGGTGTTGCGGCCAGCTCACGAGAAAGCGAGTTGAAGAAAGGAGCTCAGGGGCACTGTAATTCACAAACCTGCCGAGTTATAAATGACAGCTATCGTCCAAAAATATACTGAAGTAAGGCTGCCAAGAGGACTTGAAAGCGGGGCAGAATTGCAGGAAACCGATTTCAGGAGGTAGACTGGAATTGCATTTAAAGCATAGGAAAAGAGGCAGAACGTCCACAATGATGCACTTGGCCAAAATATATTCAGGAAAAAACGCATACGCGCTTTTTGGCCAACCAAGCAAGCTTGCAAAGGAAATCTGCACTACAATGAAGTCTCACTTCCCCCCGGTCAAAAGGGCCATCTGAAAAAAGTGTAAAATCCAGAAAGGCAGGACAGGCCATGGAGAACTGGGAGCCTTGTTATGCTGATGGGCGGGATGTCAATTGCCAACAGCCACTCGGGAGAAGTGTATGGTGTTTCCTGAAACATCTAAAAAACAAAGCAACAGAGCTTAGGGCACTTCCACTTATGGTCCTATAGCTTAGGGAAATTAAAATAAAAAAGACAGAGCCACCCAAAATAGTTGGGACCGCTCTGTTTACAAGAACCTGGTTTACGGTACAAGTTCAATATCGCAGAAAGTGAAAAATGGATAAAGAATTTGTGGTACTTACGTACAATGCAATATCACTCAGCAAGGAAATCTATGTCATCAGGCCCGTAGCAGCATAATGAGTGGATTCAGGTACGAAGATTCTAACTGAAATAAGTATCACAGAAAAAGAAACATCATAAGATATCACTAATACACGGAATGTAAACTTGGCTACACATGAACTGAATTCCAAAACAGAACAGGGTCTCAAATTTAGAAACCCAACTTATGCTTGCTTAAGGGGAAAGGTGAGTTGGCGTGCTGCATAAAACCAGAGATTGAAATGAGCACAGATAAAGTTCCTTAAGCCAAATATGGAATAGACAAGAGCTACTCCTTGCTCAACGAAATGGACTCAACACCCCATATTAAACGCCTAAGAATGTACCTGACTAGGAAGTATCTTAAAACCTATGGATTGCTATGTCTCCGAAAGAGAATCAAGCGTGTGTACAGGGGCATAAACGCAGCAGTGATAGGACTGGAGAGGTTCGGTGAGCAAATGAAGACCCTTTGAAGTCATATTGCATGTTACCCATTCCACGGGTCTCAACTCTCCAGGTTTAAGGTATTCTTCCTTCAGCTAAAACATGCATGTGGAACCCAGAGTATGATCAACCGTGTGATCGGGAGACGTGTTCCAATATGTGTCAGTTTTCGTCCCCTGGTACTCGGGTGCAACATTCCAGACGCTTTACTAACACTCTCCCGACTTCGAGAGTCAGTGCCTTTAACCTCCTGTTTGGCCCAGTTTGCAATTTCTGCGGAAGATGAACAGGAATAGGGAGAACCAATGAGAGACTAGCTGGAGGTGTCTGGACGGGCAAATTTAACTCTCATTTCCCACCAGGAAGAGGAATTAACCAAAGGCTCAGCGTGCCGTTGCAGAACCAGATTAGGGCCTGAAGCCATCCTGCGGTGTTGCGGCCAGCTCACGAGAAAGCGAGTTGAAGAAAGGAGCTCAGGGGCACTGTAATTCACAAACCTGCAGAGTTATAAATGACAGTTATCGTCCAAAAATATACTGAAGTAAGGCTGCCAAGAGGACTTGAAAGCGGGGCAGAATTGCAGGAAACCGATTTCAGGAGGTAGACTGGAATTGCATTTAAAGCATAGGAAAAGAGGCAGAACGTGCACAATGATGCACTTGGCCAAAAAGGGCGTATGCGTTTTTTCCTGAATATATTCAGGAAAAAACGCATACGCCCTTTTTGGCCAACCAAGCAAGCTTGCAAAGGAAATCTGCACTATATGAAGTCTCACTTCCCCCCGGTCAAAAGGGCCATCTGAAAAAAGTGTAAAATCCAGAAAGGCAGAAGAGGCCATGGAGAATTGGGAGCCTTGTTATGCTGATGGGCGGGATGTCAATTGCCAACAGCCACTCGGGAGAAGTGTATGGTGTTTCCTGAAACATCTAAAAAACAAAGCAACAGAGCCTAGGGCACTTCCACTTATGGTCCTATAGCTTAGGGAAATTAAAATAAAAAAGACAGAGCCACCCAAAATAGTTGGGACGGCTATGTTTACAAGAAACTCATTTACGGTACAAGTTCAATATCGCAGAAAGTGAAAAATGGATAAAGAAGTTGTGGTACTTACGTACAATGCAATATCACTCAGCAAGGAAATCTATGTCATCAGGCCCGTAGCAGCATAATGAGTGGATTCAGGTACGAAGATTCTAACTGAAATAAGTATCACAGAAAAAGAAACATCATAAGATATCACTAATACACGGAATGTAAACTTGGCTACACAGGAACTGAATTACAAAACAGAACAGGGTCTCAAATTTAGAAACCCAACTTATGCTTGCTTAAGGGGAAAGGTGAGTTGGCGTGCTGCATAAAACCAGAGATTGAAATGAGCACAGATAAAGTTCCTTAAGCCAAATATGGAATAGACAAGAGCTACTCCTTGCTCAACGAAATGGACTCAACACCCCATATTAAACGCCTAAGACTGTACCTGACTAGGAAGTAACTTAAAACCTATGGATTGCTATGTCTCCGAAAGAGAATCAAGCGTGTGTACAGGGGCATAAACGCAGCAGTGATAGGACTGGAGAGGTTCGGTGAGCAAATGAAGACCCTTTGAAGTCATATTGCATGGTACCCATTCCACGGGTCTCAACTCTCCAGGTTTAAGGTATTCTTCCTTCAGCTAAAACATGCATGTGGAACCCAGAGTATGATCAACCGTGTGATCGGGAGACGTGTTCCAATATGTGTCAGTTTTCGACCCCTGTTACTCGGGTGCAACATTCCAAACGCTTTACTAACACTCTCCCGACTTGGAGAGTCAGTGCCTTTAACCTCCTGTTTGGTCCAGTTTGCAATTTCTGCGGAAGATGAACAGGAATAGGGAGAACCAATGAGAGACTAGCTGGAGGTGTCTGGACGGGCAAATTTAACTCTCATTAACCACCAGGAAGAGGAATTAACCAGAGGCTCAGCGTGCCATGCCAGAACCAGATTAGGGCCTGAAGCCATCCTGCGGTGTTGCGGCCAGCTCACGAGAAAGCGAGTTGAAGAAAGGAGCTCAGGGGCACTGTAATTCACAAACCTGCAGAGTTATAAATGACAGCTATCGTCCAAAAATATACTGAAGTAAGGCTGCCAAGAGGACTTGAAAGCGGGGCAGAATTGCAGGTAACCGATTTCAGGAGGTAGACTGGAATTGAATTTAAAGCATAGGAAAAGAGGCAGAACGTCCACAATGATGCACTTGGGCAAAAAGGGCGTATGCGTTTTTTCCTGAATATATTCAGGAAAAAACGCATACGCCCTTTTTGGCCAAACAAGCAAGCTTGCAAAGGAAATCTGCACTACAATGAAGTCTCACTTCCCCCCGGTCAAAAGGGCCATCTGAAAAAAGTGTAAAATCCTGAAAGGCAGGACAGGCCATGGAGAACTGGGAGTCTTGTTATGCTGATGGGCGGGATGTAAATTGCCAACAGCCACTCGGGAGAAGTGTATGGTGTTTCCTGAAACATCTAAAAAACAAAGCAACAGAGCCTAGGGCACTTCCACTTATGGTCCTATAGCTTAGGGAAATTAAAATCAAAAAGACACAGCCACCCCAAAGGTTGGGACGGCTCTGTTTACAAGAACCTGGTTTACGGTACAAGTTCAATACCGCAGAAAGTGAAAAATGGATAAAGAAGTTGTGGTACTTACGTACAATGCAGTATCACTCAGCAATGAAATCTATGTCATCAGGCTCGTAGCAGCATAATGAGTGGATTCAGGTATGATGATTCTAACTGAAATAAGTCACACAGAAAAAGAAACATCATAAGATATCACTAATACACGGAATGTAAACTTGGCTACACAGGAACTGAATTACAAAACAGAACAGGGTCTCAAATTTAGAAAACCAACTTATGCTTGCTTAAGGGGAAAGGTGAGTTGGGGTGCTGCATAAAACCAGAGATTGAAATGAGCACAGATAAAGTTCCTTAAGCCAAATATGGAATAGACAAGAGCTACTCCTTGCTCAACGAAATGGACTCAACACCCCATATTAAACGCCTAAGAGTGTACCTGACTAGGAAGTATCTTAAAACCTATGGATTGCTATGTCTCCGAAAGAGAATCAAGCGTGTGTACAGGGGCATAAAAGCAGCAGTGATAGGATTGGAGAAGTTCGGTGAGCAAATGAAGACCCTTTGAAGTCATATTGCATATTATCCATTCCACGGGTCTCAACTCTCCAGGTTTAAGGGAATCTTCCTTCAGCTAAAACATGCATGTGGAACCCAGAGTATGATCAACCGTGTGATCGGGAGACGTGTTCCAATATGTGTCAGTTTTCATCCCCTGGTACTCGGGTGCAACATTCCAGACGCTTTACTAACACTCTCCCGACTTGGAGAGTCAGTGCCTTTAACCTCCTGTTTGGCCCAGTTTGCAATTTCTGCGGAAGATGAACAGGAATAGGGAGAACCAATGAGAGACTAGCTGGAGGTGTCTGGACGCGCAAATTTAACTCTCATTTCCCACCAGGAAGAGGAATTAACCAAAGGCTCAGCGTGCCGTGCTGGAGCCAGATTAGGGCCTGAAGCCATCCTGCGGTGTTGCGGCCAGCTCACGAGAAAGCGAGTTGAAGAAAGGAGCTCAGGGGCACTGTAATTCACAAACCTGCAGAGTTATAAATGACAGCTATCGTCCAAAAATATACTGAAGTAAGGCTGCCAAGAGGACTTGAAAGCGGGGCAGAATTGCAGGAAACCGATTTCAGGAGGTAGACTGGAATTGCATTTAAAGCATAGGAAAAGAGGCAGAACGTCCACAATGATGCACTTGGCCAAAATATATTCAGGAAAAAACGCATACGCGCTTTTTGGCCAACCAAGCAAGCTTGCAAAGGAAATCTGCACTACAATGAAGTCTCACTTCCCCCCGGTCAAAAGGGCCATCTGAAAAAAGTGTAAAATCCAGAAAGGCAGGACAGGCCATGGAGAACTGGAGCCTTGTTATGCTGATGGGCGGGATGTCAATTGCCAACAGCCACTCGGGAGAAGTGTATGGTGTTTCCTGAAACATCTAAAAAACAAAGCAACAGAGCCTAGGGCACTTCCACTTATGGTCCTATAGCTTAGGGAAATTAAAATCAAAAAGACACAGCCACCCCAAAGGTTGGGACGGCTCTGTTTACAAGAACCTGGTTTACGGTACAAGTTCAATATCGCAGAAAGTGAAAAATGGATAAAGAAGTTTTGGTAATTACGTACAATGCAATATCACTCAGCAATGAAATCTATGTCATCAGGCCCGTAGCAGCATAATGAGTGGATTCAGGTATGATGATTCTAACTGAAATAAGTCACACAGAAAAAGAAACATCATAAGATATCACTAATACACGGAGTGTAAACTTGGCTACACAGGAACTGAATTACAAAACAGAACAGGGTCTCAAATTTAGAAAACCAACTTATGTTTCCTTAAGGGGAAAGGTGAGTTGGGGTGCTGCATAAAACCAGAGATTGAAATGAGCACAGATAAAGTTCCTTAAGCCAAATATGGAATAGACAACAGCTACTCCTTGCTCAACGAAATGGACTCAACACCCCATATTAAATGCCTAAGAATGTACCTGACTAGGAAGTATCTTAAAACCTATGGTCTGCTATGTCTCCGAAAGAGAATCAAGCGTGTGTACAGGGCCATAAACGCAGCAGTGATAGGATTGGAGAAGTTCGGTGAGCAAATGAAGACCCTTTGAAGTCATATTGCATGGTACCCATTCCACGGGTCTCAACTCTCCAGGTTTAAGGGATTCTTCCTTCAGCTAAAACATGCATGTGGAACCCAGAGTATGATCAACCGTGTGATCGGGAGACGTGTTCCAATATGTGTCAGTTTTCGTCCCCTGGTACTCGGGTGCAACATTCCAGACGCTTTACTAACACTCTCCCGACTTCGAGAGTCAGTGCATTTAACCTCCTGTTTGGTCCAGTTTCCAATTTCTGCGGAAGATGAACAGGAATAGCGAAAACAAATGAGAGACTAGCTGGAGGTGTCTGGACGGGCAAATTTAACTCTCATTTCCAACCAGGAAGAGGAATTAACCAAAGGCTCAGCGTGCCGTGCCGGAAGCAGATTAGGGCCTGAAGCAATCCTGTGGTGTTGCGGCCAGCTCACGAGAAAGCGAGTTGAAGAAAGGAGCTCAGGGGCACTGTAATTCACAAACCTGCAGAGTTATAAATGACAGCTATCGTCCAAAAATATACTGAAGTAAGGCTGCCAAGAGGACTTGAAAGTGGGGCAGAATTGCAGGAAACCGATTTCAGGAGGTAGACTGGAATTGCATTTAAAGCATAGGAAAAGAGGCAGAACGTCCACAATGATGCACTTGGCCAAAAAGGGCGTATGCGTTTTTTCCTGAATATATTCAGGAAAAAACGCATACGCCCTTTTTGGCCAACCAAGCAAGCTTGCAAAGGAAATCTGCACTACAATGAAGTCTCCCTTCCCCCCGGTCAAAAGGGCCATCTGAAAAAAGTGTAAAATCCAGAAAGTCAGGACAGGCCATGGAGACCTGGGAGCCTTGTTATGCTGATGGGCGGGATGTCAATTGCCAACAGCCACTCGGGAGAAGTGTATGGTGTTTCCTGAAACATCTAAAAAACAAAGCAACAGAGCTTTGGGCACTTCCACTTATGGTCCTATAGCTTAGTGAAATTAAAATCAAAAAGACACAGCCACCCCAAAGGTTGGGACGGCTCTGTTTACAAGAACCTGGCTTACGGTACAAGTTCAATATCGCAGAAAGTGAAAAATGGATAAAGAAGTTGTGGTACTTACGTACAATGCAATATCACTCAGCAATGAAATCTATGTCATCAGGCCCGTAGCAGCATTATGAGTGGATTCAGGTACGATGATTCTAACTGAAATAAGTCTCACAGAAAAAGAAACACCATAAGATATCACTAATACATGGAATGTAAACTTGGCTACATAGGAACTGAATTACAAAACAGAACAGGGTCTCAAATTTAGAAAACCAACGTATGCTTGCTTAAGGGGAAAGGTGAGTTGGGATGCTGCATAAAACCAGAGATTGAAATGAGCACAGATAAAGTTCCTTAAGCCAAATATGGAATAGACAAGAGCTACTCCTTGCTCAACGAAATGGATTGAACACCCCATATTAAACGCCTAAGTATGTACCTGACGAGGAAGTATCTTAAAACCTATGGACTGCTATGTCTCCGAAAGAGAATCAAGCGTGTGTACAGGGCCATAAACGCAGCAGTGATAGGATTGGAGAGATTCGGTGAGCAAATGAAGTCCCTTTGAAGCCATATTGCATGGTACCCATTCCACGGGTCTCAACTCTCCAGGTTTAAGGTATTCTTCCTTCAGCTAAAACATGCACGTGGAACCCAGAGTATGATCAACCGTGTGATCGGGAGACGTGTTCAAATATGTCTCAGTTTTCGTCCCCTTGTACTCGGGTGCAATATTCCAGACGCTTTTCTAACACTCTCTCGAATTGGAGAGTCAGTGCCTTTAACCTCCTGTTTGGCCCAGTTTGCAATTTCTGCGGAAGATGAACAGGAATAGGGAGAACCAATGACAGATTAGCTGGAGGTGTCTGGACCGGCAAATTTAACTCTCATTTCCCACCAGGAAGAGGAATTAACCAAAGGCTCAGCGTGCCGTGCCAGAACCAGATTAGGGCCTGAAGCAATCCTGCGGTGTTGCGGCCAGCTCACGAGAAAACGAGTTGAAGAAAGGAGCTCAGGGGCACAGAAATTCACAAACCTGCAGAGTTATAAATGACAGCTATCGTCCAAAAATATACTGAAGTAAGGCTGCCAAGAGGACTTGAAAGCGGGGCAGAATTGCAGGAAACCGATTTCAGGAGGTAGACTGGAATTGCATTTAAAGCATAGGAAAAGAGGCAGAACGTCCACAATGATGCACTTGGCCAAAATATATTCAGGAAAAAACGCATACGTCCTTTTTGGCCAACCAAGCAAGCTTGCAAAGGAAATCTGCACTACAATGAAGTCTCACTTCCCCCCGGTCAAAAGGGCCATCTGAAAAAAGTGTAAAATCCAGAAAGGCAGGACAGGCCATGGAGAACTGGGAGCCTTGTTATGCTGATGGGCGGGATGTCAATTGCCAACAGCCACTCGGGAGAAGTGTATGGTGTTTCCTGAAACATCTAAAAAACAAAGCAACAGAGCCTAGGGCACTTCCACTTATGGTCCTATAGCTTAGGGAAATTAAAATCAAAAAGACACAGCCACCCCAAAGGTTGGGACGGCTCTGTTTACAAGAACCTGGTTCACGGTACAAGTTCAATATCGCAGAAAGTGAAAAATGGATAAAGAAGTTGTGGTACTTACGTACAATGCAATATCACTCAGCAATGAAATCTATGTCATCAGGCCCGTAGCAGCATAATGAGTGGATTCAGGTACGAAGATTCTAACTGAAATAAGTATCACAGAAAAAGAAACATCATAAGATATCACTAATACACGGAATGTAAACTTGGCTACACAGGAACTGAATTACAAAACAGAACAGGGTCTCAAATTTAGAAACCCAACTTATGCTTGCTTAAGGGGAAAGGTGAGTTGGCGTGCTGCATAAAACCAGAGATTGAAATGAGCACAGATAAAGTTCCTTAAGCCAAATATGGAATAGACAAGAGCTACTCCTTGCTCAACGAAATGGATTCAACACCCCATATTAAACGCCTAAGAATGTACCTGACTAGGAAGTATCTTAAAACCTATGGACTGCTATGTCTCCGAAAGAGAATCAAGCGTGTGTACAGGGGCATAAACGCAGCAGTGATAGGATTGGAGAGGTTCGGTGAGCAAATGAAGACCCTTTGAAGTCATATTGCATGGTACCCATTCCACGGGTCTCAACTCTCCAGGTTTAAGGTATTCTTCCTTCAGCTAAAACATGCATGTGGAACCCAGAGTATGATCAACCATGTGATCGGGAGATGTGTTCCAATATGTATCAGTTTTCGTCCCCTGGTACTCGGGTGCAACATTCCAGACGCTTTACTAACACTCTCCCGACTTGGAGAGTCAGTGCCTTTAACCTCCTGTTTGGCCCAGTTTGCAATTTCTGCGGAAGATGAACAGGAATAGGGAGAACCAATGAGAGACTAGCTGGAGGTGTCTGGACGGGCAAATTTAACTCTCATTTCCCACCAGGAAGAGGAATTAACCAAAGGCTCAGCGTGCCGTGCCAGAACCAGATTAGGGCCTGAAGCCATCCTGCGGTGTTGCGGCCAGCTCACGAGAAAGCGAGTTGAAGAAAGGAGCTCAGGGGCACTGTAATTCACAAACCTGCCGAGTTATAAATGACAGCTATCGTCCAAAAATATACTGAAGTAAGGCTGCCAAGAGGACTTGAAAGCGGGGCAGAATTGCAGGAAACCGATTTCAGGAGGTAGACTGGAATTGCATTTAAAGCATAGGAAAAGAGGCAGAACGTCCACAATGATGCACTTGGCCAAAAAGGGCGTATGCGTTTTTTCCTGAATATATTCAGGAAAAAACACATACGCCCTTTTTGGCCAACCAAGCAAGCTTGCAAAGGAAATCTGCACTACAATGAAGTCTCCCTTCCCCCCGGTCAAAAGGGCCATCTGAAAAAAGTGTAAAATCCAGAAAGTCAGGACAGGCCATGGAGACCTGGGGGCCTTGTTATGCTGATGGGCGGGATGTCAATTGCCAACAGCCACTCGGGAGAAGTGTATGGTGTTTCCTGAAACATCTAAAAAACAAAGCAACAGAGCTTTGGGCACTTCCACTTATGGTCCTATAGCTTAGGGAAATTAAAATCAAAAAGACACAGCCACCCCAAAGGTTGGGACGGCTCTGTTTACAAGAACCTGGCTTACGGTACAAGTTCAATATCGCAGAAAGTGAAAAATGGATAAAGAAGTTGTGGTACTTACGTACAATGCAATATCACTCAGCAATGCAATCTATGTCATCAGGCCCGTAGCAGCATAATGAGTGGATTCAGGTACGATGATTCTAACTGAAATAAGTCTCACAGAAAAAGAAACACCATAAGATATCACTAATACATGGAATGTAAACTTGGCTACATAGGAACTGAATTACAAAACAGAACAGGGTCTCAAATTTAGAAAACCAACGTATGCTTGCTTAAGGGGAAAGGTGAGTTGGGGTGCTGCATAAAACCAGAGATTGAAATGAGCACAGATAAAGTTCCTTAAGCCAAATATGGAATAGACAAGAGCTACTCCTTGCTCAACGAAATGGATTGAACACCCCATATTAAACGCCTAAGTATGTACCTGACGAGGAAGTATCTTAAAACCTATGGACTGCTATGTCTCCGAAAGAGAATCAAGCGTGTGTACAGGGCCATAAACGCAGCAGTGATAGGATTGGAGAGATTCGGTGAGCAAATGAAGTCCCTTTGAAGCCATATTGCATGGTACCCATTCCACGGGTCTCAACTCTCCAGGTTTAAGGTATTCTTCCTTCAGCTAAAACATGCACGTGGAACCCAGAGTATGATCAACCGTGTGATCGGGAGACGTGTTCAAATATGTCTCAGTTTTCGTCCCCTTGTTCTCGGGTGCAATATTCCAGACGCTTTACTAACACTCTCTCGACTTGGAGAGTCAGTGCCTTTAACCTCCTGTTTGGCCCAGTTTGCAATTTCTGCGGAAGATGAACAGGAATAGGGAGAACCAATGACAGATTAGCTGGAGGTGTCTGGACCGGCAAATTTAACTCTCATTTCCCACCAGGAAGAGGAATTAACCAAAGGCTCAGCGTGCCGTGCCAGAACCAGATTAGGGCCTGAAGCCATCCTGCGGTGTTGCGGCCAGCTCACGAGAAAACGAGTTGAAGAAAGGAGCTCAGGGGCACAGAAATTCACAAACCTGCAGAGTTATAAATGACAGCTATCGTCCAAAAATATACTGAAGTAAGGCTGCCAAGAGGACTTGAAAGCGGGGCAGAATTGCAGGAAACCGATTTCAGGAGGTAGACTGGAATTGCATTTAAAGCATAGGAAAAGAGGCAGAACGTCCACAATGATGCACTTGGCCAAAATATATTCAGGAAAAAACGCATACGCCCTTTTTGGCCAACCAAGCAAGCTTGCAAAGGAAATCTGCACTACAATGAAGTCTCACTTCCCCCCGGTCAAAAGGGCCATCTGAAAAAAGTGTAAAATCCAGAAAGGCAGGACAGGCCATGGAGAACTGGGAGCCTTGTTATGCTGATGGGCGGGATGTAAATTGCCAACAGCCACTCGGGAGAAGTGTATGGTGTTTCCTGAAACATCTAAAAAACAAAGCAACAGAGCCTAGGGCACTTCCACTTATGGTCCTATAGCTTAGGGAAATTAAAATCAAAAAGACACAGCCACCCCAAAGGTTGGGACGGCTCTGTTTACAAGAACCTGGTTCACGGTACAAGTTCAATATCGCAGAAAGTGAAAAATGGATAAAGAAGTTGTGGTACTTACGTACAATGCAATATCACTCAGCAAGGAAATCTATGTCATCAGGCCCGTAGCAGCATAATGAGTGGATTCAGGTACGAAGATTCTAACTGAAATAAGTATCACAGAAAAAGAAACATCATAAGATATCACTAATACACGGAATGTAAACTTGGCTACACAGGAACTGAATTACAAAACAGAACAGGGTCTCAAATTTAGAAACCCAACTTATGCTTGCTTAAGGGGAAAGGTGAGTTGGCGTGCTGCATAAAACCAGAGATTGAAATGAGCACAGATAAAGTTCCTTAAGCCAAATATGGAATAGACAAGAGCTACTCCTTGCTCAACGAAATGGATTCAACACCCCATATTAAACGCCTAAGAATGTACCTGACTAGGAAGTATCTTAAAACCTATGGACTGCTATGTCTCCGAAAGAGAATCAAGCGTGTGTACAGGGGCATAAACGCAGCAGTGATAGGATTGGAGAGGTTCGGTGAGCAAATGAAGACCCTTTGAAGTCATATTGCATGGTACCCATTCCACGGGTCTCAACTCCCCAGGTTTAAGGTATTCTTCCTTCAGCTAAAACATGCATGTGGAACCCAGAGTATGATCAACCATGTGATCGGGAGATGTGTTCCAATATGTATCAGTTTTCGTCCCCTGGTACTCGGGTGCAACATTCCAGACGCTTTACTAACACTCTCCCGACTTGGAGAGTCAGTGCCTTTAACCTCCTGTTTGGCCCACTTTGCAATTTCTGCGGAAGATGAACAGGAATAGGGAGAACCAATGAGAGACTAGCTGGAGGTGTCTGGACGGGCAAATTTAACTCTCATTTCCCACCAGGAAGAGGAATTAACCAAAGGCTCAGCGTGCCGTGCCAGAACCAGATTAGGGCCTGAAGCCATCCTGCGGTGTTGCGGCCAGCTCACGAGAAAGCGAGTTGAAGAAAGGAGTTCAGGGGCACTGTAATTCACAAACCTGCCGAGTTATAAATGACAGCTATCGTCCAAAAATATACTGAAGTAAGGCTGCCAAGAGGACTTGAAAGCGGGGCAGAATTGCAGGAAACCGATTTCAGGAGGTAGACTGGAATTGCATTTAAAGCATAGGAAAAGAGGCAGAACGTCCACAATGATGCACTTGGCCAAAAAGGGCGTATGCGTTTTTTCCTGAATATTTTCAGGAAAAAACACATACGCCCTTTTTGGCCAACCAAGCAAGCTTGCAAAGGAAATCTGCACTACAATGAAGTCTCACTTCCCCCCGGTCAAAAGGGCCATCTGAAAAAAGTGTAAAATCCAGAAAGGCAGAAGAGGCCATGGAGAATTGGGAGCCTTGTTATGCTGATGGGCGGGATGTCAATTGCCAACAGCCACTCGGGAGAAGTGTATGGTGTTTCCTGAAACATCTAAAAAACAAAGCAACAGAGCCTAGGGCACTTCCACTTATGGTCCTATAGCTTAGGGAAATTAAAATCAAAAAGACACAGCCACCCCAAATGTTGGGACGGCTCTGTTAACAAGAACGTGGTTTACGGTACAAGTTCAATATCGCAGAAAGTGAAAAATGGATAAAGAAGTTGTGGTATTTACATACAATGCAATATCACTCAGCAATGAAATCTATGTCATCAGGCCCGTAGCAGCATAATGAGTGGATTCAGGTACGATGATTCTAACTGAAATAAGTCTCACAGGAAAAGAAACATCATAAGATATCACTAATACACGGAATGTAAACTTGGCTACATAGGAACTGAATTACAAAACAGAACAGGGTCTCAAATTTAGAAACCCAACTTATGCTTGATTAAGGGGAAAGGTGAGTTGGGGTAATGCATAAAACCAGAGATTGAAATGAGCACAGATAAAGTTCCTTAAGCCAAATATGGAATAGACAAGAGCTACTCCTTGCTCAACGAAATGGACTCAACACCCCATATTAAACGCCTAAGAATGTACCTGACTAGGAAGTATCTTAAAACCTATGGACTGCTATGTCTCCGAAAGAGAATCAAGCGTGTGTACAGGGCCATAAACGCAGCAGTGATAGGATTGGAGAGGTTCGGTGAGCAAATGAAGACCCTTTGAAGTCATATTGCATGGTACCCATTCCACGGGTCTCAACTTTCTAGGTTTAAGGGATTCTTCCTTCAGCTAAAACATGCATGTGGAACCCAGAGTATGATCAACCATGTGAGCGGGAGACGTGTTCAAATATGTGTCAGTTTTCGTCCCCTGGTACTCGGGTGCAACATTCCAGACGCTTTACGAACACTCTCCCGACTTGGAGAGTCAGTGCCTTTAACCTCCTGTTTGGCCCAGTTTGCAATTTCTGCGGAAGATGAACAGGAATAGGGAGAACCAATGACAGACTAGCTGGAGGTGTCTGGACGGGCAAATTTAACTCTCATTTCCCACCAGGAAGAGGAATTAACCAAAGGCTCAACGTGCCGTGCTGGAACCAGATTAGGGCCTGAAGCCATCCTGCGGTGTTGCGGCCAGCTCACGAGAAAACGAGTTGAAGAAAGGAGCTCAGGGGCACTGTAATTCACAAACCTGCAGAGTTATAAATGACAGCTATCGTCCAAAAATATACTGAAGTAAGGCTGCCAAGAGGACTTGAAAGCGGGGCAGAATTGCAGGAAACCGATTTCAGGAGGTAGACTGGAATTGCATTTAAAGCATAGGAAAAGAGGCAGAACATCCACAATGATGCACTTGGCCAAAATATATTCAGGAAAAAACGCATACGCCCTTTTTGGCCAACCAAGCAAGCTTGCAAAGGAAATCTGCACTACAATGAAGTCTCACTTCCCCCCGGTCAAAAGGGCCATCTGAAAAAAGTGTAAAATCCAGAAAGGCAGGACAGGCCATGGAGAACTGGAGCCTTGTTATGCTGATGGGCGGGATGTCAATTGCCAACAGCCACTCGGGAGAAGTGTATGGTGTTTCCTGAAACATCTAAAAAACAAAGCAACAGAGCCTAGGGCACTTCCACTTATGGTCCTATAGCTTAGGGAAATTAAAATCAAAAAGACACAGCCACCCCAAAGGTTGGGACGGCTCTGTTTACAAGAACCTGGTTCACAGTACAAGTTCAATATCGCAGAAAGTGAAAAATGGATAAAGAAGTTGTGGTACTTACGTACAAAGCAATATCACTCAGCAAGGAAATCTATGTCATCAGGCCCGTAGCAGCATAATGAGTGGATTCAGGTACGAAGATTCTAACTGAAATAAGTATCACAGAAAAAGAAACATCATAAGATATCACTAATACACGGAATGTAAACTTGGCTACACAGGAACTGAATTACAAAACAGAACAGGGCCTCAAATTTAGAAACCCAACTTATGCTTGCTTAAGGGGAAAGGTGAGTTGGCGTGCTGCATAAAACCAGAGATTGAAATGAGCACAGATAAAGTTCCTTAAGCCAAATATGGAATAGACAAGAGCTACTCCTTGCTCAACGAAATGGACTCAACACCCCATATTAAACTCCTAAGAGTGTACCTGACTATGAAGTATCTTAAAACCTATGGATTGCTATGTCTAAGAAAGAGAATCAAGCGTGTGTACAGGGGTATAAACGCAGCAGTGATAGGACTGGAGAGGTTCGGTGAGCAAATGAAGAACCTTTGAAGTCATATTGCATGGTACCCATTCCACGGGTCTCAACTCTCCAGGTTTAAGGTATTCTTCCTTCAGCTAAAACATGCATGTGGAACCCAGAGTATGATCAACCGTGTGATCGGGAGACGTGTTCCAATATGTGTCAGTTTTCATTCCCTGGTACTCGGGTGCAACATTCCAGACGCTTTACTAACACTCTCCTGACTTGGAGAGTCAGTGCCTTTAACCTCCTCTTTGGCCCAGTTTCCAATTTCTGCGGAAGATGAACAGGAATAGGGAGAACCAATGACAGACTAGATGGAGGTGTCTGGATGGGCAAATTTAACTCTCATTTCGCACCAGGAAGAGGAATTAACCAAAGGCTCAGCGTGCCGTGCCAGAAGCAGATTAGGGCCTGAAGCAAACCTGCGGTGTTGCGGCCAGCTCACGAGAAAGCGAGTTGAAGAAAGGAGCTCAGGGGCACTGTAATTCACAAACCTGCCGAGTTATAAATGACAGCTATCGTCCAAAAATATACTGAAGTAAGGCTGCCAAGAGGACTTGAAAGCGGGGCAGAATTGCAGGAAACCGATTTCAGGAGGTAGACTGGAATTGCATTTAAAGCATAGGAAAAGAGGCAGAACGTCCACAATGATGCACTTGGCCAAAAAGGGCGTATGCGTTTTTTCCTGAATATATTCAGGAAAAAACGCATACGCCCTTTTTGGCCAACCAAGCAAGCTTGCAAAGGAAATCTGCACTACAATGAAGTCTCACTTCCCCCCGGTCAAAAGGGCCATCTGAAAAAAGTGTAAACTCCAGAAACGCAGGACAGGCCATGGAGAACTGGGAGCCTTGTTATGCTGATGGGCGGGATGTCAATTGCCAACAGCCACTCGGGAGAAGTGTATGGTGTTTCCTGAAACATCTAAAAAACAAAGCAACAGAGCCTAGGGCACTTCCACTTATGGTCCTATAGCTTAGGGAAATTAAAAGCAAAAAGACTCAGCCACCCCAAAAGTTGGGACGGCTCTGTTTACAAGAACCTAGTTTACGGTACAAGTTCAATATCGCAGAAAGTGAAAAATGGATAAAGAAGTTGTGGTACTTATGTACAATGCAATATCACTCAGCAATGAAATCTATGTCATCAGGCCCGTAGCAGCATAATGAGTGGATTCAGGTACGATTATTCTAACTGAAATAAGTCACAAAGAAATAGAAATATCATAAGATATCACTAATACACGGAATGTAAACTTGGCTACATAGGAACTGAATTACAAAACAGAACAGTGTCTCAAATTTAGAAACCCAACATATGCTTGCTTATGGGGAAAGGTGAGTTGGGGTGCTGCATAAAACCAGAGATTGAAATGAACACAGATAAAGTTCCTTAAGCCAAATATGGAATAGACAAGTGCTACTCCTTGCTCAACGAAATGGACTCAACACCCCATATTAAACGCCTAAGAATGTACCTGACTAGGAAGTATCTTAAAACCTATGGATTGCTATGTCTCCGAAAGAGAATCAAGCGTGTGTACAGGGGCATAAACGCAGCAGTGATAGGACTGGAGAGGTTCGGTGAGCAAATGAAGACCCTTTGAAGTCATATTGCATGGTACCCATTCCACGGGTCTCAACTCTCCAGGTTTAAGGTATTCTTCCTTCAGCTAAAACATGCATGTGGAACCCAGAGTATGATCAACCATGTGATCGGGAGATGTGTTCCAATATGTATCAGTTTTCGTCCCCTGGTACTCGGGTGCAACATTCCAGACGCTTTACTAACACTCTCCCGACTTGGAGAGTCAGTGCCTTTAACCTCCTGTTTGGCCCAGTTTGCAATTTCTGTGGAAGATGAACAGGAATAGGGAGAACCAATGAGAGACTAGCTGGAGGGGTCTAGATGGGCAAATTTTACTCTCATTTCCCACCAGGAAGAGGAATTAACCAAAGGCTCAGCGTGCCGTGCCGGAAGCAGATTAGGGCCTGAAGCAATCCTGTGGTGTTGCGGCCAGCTCACGAGAAAGCGAGTTGAAGAAAGGAGCTCAGGGGCACTGTAATTCACAAACCTGCAGAGTTATAAATGACAGCTATCGTCCAAAAATATACTGAAGTAAGGCTGCCAAGAGGACTTGAAAGCGGGGCAGAATTGCAGGAAACCGATTTCAGGAGGTAGACTGGAATTGCATTTAAAGCATAGGAAAAGAGGCAGAACGTCCACAATGATGCACTTGGCCAAAATATATTCAGGAAAAAACGCATACGCCCTTTTTGGCCAACCAAGCAAGCTTGCAAAGGAAATCTGCACTACAATGAAGTCTCACTTCCCCCCGGTCAAAAGGGCCATCTGAAAAAAGTGTAAAATCCAGAAAGACAGGACAGGCCATGGAGAACTGGGAGCCTTGTTATGCTGATGGGCGGGATGTAAATTGCCAACAGCCACTCGGGAGAAGTGTATGGTGTTTCCTGAAACATCTAAAAAACAAAGCAACAGAGCCTAGGGCACTTCCACTTATGGTCCTATAGCTTAGGGAAATTAAAATCAAAAAGACACAGCCACCCCAAAGGTTGGGACGGCTCTGTTTACAAGAACCTGGTTCATGATACAAGTTCAATATCGCAGAAAGTGAAAAATGGATAAAGAAGTTGTGGTACTTACGTACAATGCAATATCACTCAGCAAGGAAATCTATGTCATCAGGCCCGTAGCAGCATAATGAGTGGATTCAGGTACGAAGATTCTAACTGAAATAAGTATCACAGAAAAAGAAACATCATAAGATATCACTAATACACGGAATGTAAACTTGGCTACACAGGAACTGAATTACAAAACAGAACAGGGTCTCAAATTTAGAAACCCAACTTATGCTTGCTTAAGGGGAAAGGTGAGTTGGCGTGCTGCATAAAACCAGAGATTGAAATGAGCACAGATAAAGTTCCTTAAGCCAAATATGGAATAGACAAGAGCTACTCCTTGCTCAACGAAATGGATTCAACACCCCATATTAAACGCCTAAGAATGTACCTGACTAGGAAGTATCTTAAAACCTATGGACTGCTATGTCTCCGAAAGAGAATCAAGCGTGTGTACAGGGGCATAAACGCAGCAGTGATAGGATTGGAGAGGTTCCGTGAGCAAATGAAGACCCTTTGAAGTCATATTGCATGGTACCCATTCCACGGGTCTCAACTCTCCAGGTTTAAGGTATTCTTCCTTCAGCTAAAACATGCATGTGGAACCCAGAGTATGATCAACCATGTGATCGGGAGATGTGTTCCAATATGTATCAGTTTTCGTCCCCTGGTACTCGGGTGCAACATTCCAGACGCTTTACTAACACTCTCCCGACTTGGAGAGTCAGTGCCTTTAACCTCCTGTTTGGCCCAGTTTGCAATTTCTGCGGAAGATGAACAGGAATAGGGAGAACCAATGACAGACTAGCTGGAGGTGTCTGGACGGGCAAATTTAACTCTCATTTCCCACCAGGAAGAGGAATTAACCAAAGGCTCAGCGTGCCGTGCCAGAACCAGATTAGGGCCTGAAGCCATCCTGCGGTGTTGCGGCCAGCTCACGAGAAAGCGAGTTGAAGAAAGGAGCTCAGGGGCACTGTAATTCACAAACCTGCCGAGTTATAAATGACAGCTATCGTCCAAAAATATACTGAAGTAAGGCTGCCAAGAGGACTTGAAAGCGGGGCAGAATTGCAGGAAACCGATTTCAGGAGGTAGACTGGAATTGCATTTAAAGCATAGGAAAAGAGGCAGAACGTCCACAATGATGCACTTGGCCAAAAAGGGCGTATGCGTTTTTTCCTGAATATATTCAGGAAAAAACTCATACGCCCTTTTTGGCCAACCAAGCAAGCTTGCAAAGGAAATCTGCACTACAATGAAGTCTCCCTTCCCCCCGGTCAAAAGGGCCATCTGAAAAAAGTGTAAAATCCAGAAAGTCAGGACAGGCCATGGAGACCTGGGAGCCTTGTTATGCTGATGGGCGGGATGTCAATTGCCAACAGCCACTCGGGAGAAGTGTATGGTGTTTCCTGAAACATCTAAAAAACAAAGCAACAGAGCTTTGGGCACTTCCACTTATGGTCCTATAGCTTAGGGAAATTAAAATCAAAAAGACACAGCCACCCCAAAGGTTGGGACGGCTCTGTTTACAAGAACCTGGTTTACGGTACAAGTTCAATATCGCAGAAAGTGAAAAATGGATAAAGAAGTTGTGGTACTTACGTACAATGCAATATCACTCAGCAATGAAATCTATGTCATCAGGCCCGTAGCAGCATAATGAGTGGATTCAGGTACGATGATTCTAACTGAAATAAGTCTCACAGAAAAAGAAACACCATAAGATATCACTAATACATGGAATGTAAACTTGGCTACATAGGAACTGAATTACAAAACAGAACAGGGTCTCAAATTTAGAAAACCAACGTATGCTTGCTTAAGGGGAAAGGTGAGTTGGGGTGCTGCATAAAACCAGAGATTGAAATGAGCACAGATAAAGTTCCTTAAGCCAAATATGGAATAGACAAGAGCTACTCCTTGCTCAACGAAATGGATTGAACACCCCATATTAAACGCCTAAGTATGTACCTGACGAGGAAGTATCTTAAAACCTATGGACTGCTATGTCTCCGAAAGAGAATCAAGCGTGTGTACAGGGCCATAAACGCAGCAGTGATAGGATTGGAGAGATTCGGTGAGCAAAGGAAGTCCCTTTGAAGCCATATTGCATGGTACCCATTCCACGGGTCTCAACTCTCCAGGTTTAAGGTATTCTTCCTTCAGCTAAAACATGCACGTGGAACCCAGAGTATGATCAACCGTGTGATCGGGAGACGTGTTCAAATATGTCTCAGTTTTCGTCCCCTTGTACTCGGGTGCAATATTCCAGACGCTTTACTAACACTCTCTCGAATTGGAGAGTCAGTGCCTTTAACCTCCTGTTTGGCCCAGTTTGCAATTTCTGCGGAAGATGAACAGGAATAGGGAGAACCAATGACAGATTAGCTGGAGGTGTCTGGACCGGCAAATTTAACTCTCATTTCCCACCAGGAAGAGGAATTAACCAAAGGCTCAGCGTGCCGTGCCAGAACCAGATTAGGGCCTGAAGCAATCCTGCGGTGTTGCGGCCAGCTCACGAGAAAACGAGTTGAAGAAAGGAGCTCAGGGGCACAGAAATTCACAAACCTGCAGAGTTATAAATGACAGCTATCGTCCAAAAATATACTGAAGTAAGGCTGCCAAGAGGACTTGAAAGCGGGGCAGAATTGCAGGAAACCGATTTCAGGAGGTAGACTGGAATTGCATTTAAAGCATAGGAAAAGAGGCAGAACGTCCACAATGATGCACTTGGCCAAAATATATTCAGGAAAAAACGCATACGCCCTTTTTGGCCAACCAAGCAAGCTTGCAAAGGAAATCTGCACTACAATGAAGTCTCACTTCCCCCCGGTCAAAAGGGCCATCTGAAAAAAGTGTAAAATCCAGAAAGGCAGGACAGGCCATGGAGACCTGGGAGCCTTGTTATGCTGATGGGCGGGATGTCAATTGCCATCAGCCACTCGGGAGAAGTGTATGGTGTTTCCTGAAACATCTAAAAAACAAAGCAACAGAGCCTAGGGCACTTCCACTTATGGTCCTATAGCTTAGGGAAATTAAAATCAAAAAGACACAGCCACCCCAAAGGTTGGGACGGCTCTGTTAACAAGAACGTGGTTTACGGTACAAGTTCAATACCGCAGAAAGTGAAAAATGGATAAAGAAGTTGTGGTACTTACATACAATGCAATATCACTCAGCAATGAAATCTATGTCATCAGGCCCGTAGCAGCATAATGAGTGGATTCAGGTACGATGATTCTAACTGAAATAAGTCTCACAGGAAAAGAAACATCATAAGATATCACTAATACACGGAATGTAAACTTGGCTACATAGGAACTGAATTACAAAACAGAACAGGGTCTCAAATTTAGAAACCCAACTTATGCTTACTTCAGGGGAAAGGTGAGTTGGGGTAATGCATAAAACCAGAGATTGAAATGAGCACAGATAAAGTTCCTTAAGCCAAATATGGAATAGACAAGAGCTACTCCTTGCTCAACGAAATGGACTCAACACCCCATATTAAACGCCTAAGAATGTACCTGACTAGGAAGTATCTTAAAACCTATGGATTGCTATGTCTCCGAAAGAGAATCAAGCGTGTGTACAGGGGCATAAACGCAGCAGTGATAGGACTGGAGAGGTTCGGTGAGCAAATGAAGACCCTTTGAAGTCATATTGCATGGTACCCATTCCACGGGTCTCAACTCTCCAGGTTTAAAGTATTCTTCCTTCAGCTATAACATGCATGTGGAACCCAGAGTATGATTAACCGTGTGATCGGGAGATGTGTTCCAATATGTGTCAGTTTTCGTCCCCTGGAACACGGGTGCAACATTCCAGATGCTTTACTAACACTCTACCGACTTGGAGAGTCAGTGCCTTTAACCTCCTGTTTGGCCCAGTTTGCAATTTCTGCGGAAGATGAACAGTAATAGGGAGAACGAATGAGAGACTAGCTGGAGGGGTCTGGATGGGCAAATTTAACTCTCATTTCCCACCAGGAAGAGGAATTAACCAAAGGCTCAGCGTGCCGTGCCGGAACCAGATTAGGGCCTGAAGCCATCCTGCGGTGTTGCGGCCAGCTCACGAGAAAGCGAGTTGAAGAAAGCTCAGGGGCACTGTAATTCACAAACCTGCAGAGTTATAAATGACAGCTATCGTCCAAAAATATACTGAAGTAAGGCTGCCAAGAGGACTTGAAAGTGGGGCAGAATTGCAGGAAACCGATTTCAGGAGGTAGACTGGAATTGCATTGAAAGCATAGGAAAAGAGGCAGAACGTCCACAATGATGCACTTGGCCAAAAAGGGCGTATGCGTTTTTTCCTGAATATATTCAGGAAAAAACGCATACGCCCTTTTTGGCCAACCAAGCAAGCTTGCAAAGGAAATCTGCACTACAATGAAGTCTCAATTCCCCCCGGTCAAAAGGGCCATCTGAAAAAAGTGTAAAATCCAGAAAGGCAGGACAGGCCATGGAGAACTGGGAGTCTTGTTATGCTGATGGGCGGGATGTAAATTGCCAACAGCCACTCGGGAGAAGTGTATGGTGTTTCCTGAAACATCTAAAAAACAAAGCAACAGAGCCTAGGGCACTTCCACTTATGGTCCTATAGCTTAGGGAAATTAAAATCAAAAACACAGCCACCCCAAAGGTTGGGACGGCTCTGTTTACAAGAACGTGGTTTACGGTACAAGTTCAATATCGCAGAAAGTGAAAAATGGATAAAGAAGTTGTGGTACTTACGTACAATGCAATATCACTCAGCAATGAAATCTATGTCATCAGGCCCGTAGCAGCATAATGAGTGGATTCAGGTACGATGATTCTAACTGAAATAAGTCTCACAGGAAAAGAAACATCATAAGATATCACTAATACACGGAATGTAAACTTGGCTACATAGGAACTGAATTACAAAACAGAACAGGGTCTCAAATTTAGAAACCCAACTTATGCTTGCTTAAGGGGAAAGGTGAGTTGGGGTAATGCATAAAACCAGAGATTGAAATGAGCACAGATAAAGTTCCTTAAGCCAAATATGGAATAGACAAGAGCTACTCCTTGCTCAACGAAATGGACTCAACACCCCATATTAAACGCCTAAGAATGTACCTGACTAGGAAGTATCTTAAAACCTATGGACTGCTATGTCTCCGAAAGAGAATCAAGCATGTGTACAGGGCCATAAACGCAGCAGTGATAGGATTGGAGAGGTTCGGTGAGCAAATGAAGACCCTTTGAAGTCATATTGCATGGTACCCATTCCACGGGTCTCAACTTTCCAGGTTTAAGGGATTCTTCCTTCAGCTAAAACATGCATGTGGAACCCAGAGTATGATCAACCACGTGAGCGGGAGACGTGTTCAAATATGTGTCAGTTTTCGTCCCCTGGTACTCGGGTGCAACATTCCAAACGCTTTACTAACACTCTCCCGACTTGGAGAGTCAGTGCCTTTAACCTCCTGTTTGGCCCAGTTTGCAATATCTGCGGAAGATGAACAGGAATAGGGAGAACCAATGAGAGACTAGCTGGAGGTGTCTGGACGGGCAAATTTAACTCTCATTTCCCACCAGGAAGAGGAATTAACAAAAGGCTCAGCGTGCCGAGCCGGAACCAGATTAGGGCCTGAAGCCATCCTGCGGTGTTGCGGCCAGCTCACGAGAAAGCGAGTTGAAGAAAGGAGCTCAGGGGCACTGTAATTCACAAACCTGCAGAGTTATAAATGACAGCTATCGTCCAAAAATATACTGAAGTAAGGCTGCCAAGAGGACTTGAAAGCGGGGCAGAATTGCAGGAAACCGATTTCAGGAGGTAGACTGGAATTGCATTTAAAGCATAGGAAAAGAGGCAGAACGTCCACAATGATGCACTTGGCAAAAAAGGGCGTATGCGTTTTTTCCTGAATATATTCAGGAAAAAACGCACATCCCTTTTTGGCCAACCAAGCAAGCTTGCAAAGGAAATCTGCACTACAATGAAGTCTCACTTCCCCCCGGTCAAAAGGGCTATCTGAAAAAAGTGTAAAATCCAGAAAGACAGGACAGGCCATGGAGAACTGGGAGCCTTGTTATGCTGATGGGCGGGATGTAAATTGCCAACAGCCACTCGGGAGAAGTGTATGGTGTTTCCTGAAACATCTAAAAAACAAAGCAACAGAGCCTAGGGCACTTCCACTTATGGTCCTATAGCTTAGGGAAATTAAAATCAAAAAGACACAGCCACCTCAAAGGTTGGGACGGATCTGTTTACAAGAACCTGGTTTACGGTACAAGTTCAATATCGCAGAAAGTGAAAAATGGATAAAGAAGTTGTGGTACTTACGTACAATGCAGTATCACTCAGCAAGGAAATCTATGTCATCAGGCCCGTAGCAGCATAAAGAGTGGATTCAGGTATGATGATTCTAACTGAAATAAGTCACACAGAAAAAGAAACATCATAAGATATCACTAATACACGGAATGTAAACTTGGCTACACAGGAACTGAATTCCAAAACAGAACAGGTTCTCAAATTTAGAAACCCAACTTATGCTTGCTTAAGGGGAAAGGTGAGTTGGGGTGCTGCATAAAACCAGAGATTGAAATGAGCACAGATAAAGTTCCTTAAGCCAAATATGGAATAGACAAGAGCTACTCCTTGCACAACGAAATGGACTCAACACCCCATATTAAATGCCTAAGAGTGTACCTGACTAGGAGGTATCTAAAAACCTATGGACTGCTATGTCTCCGAAAGAGAATCAAGCGTGTGTACAGGGGCATAAACGCAGCAGTGATAGGATTGGAGAGGTTCGGTGAGCAAATGAAGACCCTTTGAAGTCATATTGCATGGTACCCATTCCACGGGTCTCAACTCTCCAGGTTTAAGGTATTCTTCCTTCAGCTAAAACATGCATGTGGAACCCAGAGTATGGTCAACCGTGTGATCGGGAGATGTGTTCCAATATGTGTCAGTTTTCGTCCCCTGGTACTCGGGTGCAACATACCAGACGCTTTACTAACACTCTCCTGACTTGGAGAGTCAGTGCCTTTAACCTCCTGTTTGGCCCAGTTTGCAATTTCTGCGGAAGATGAACAGGAATAGGGAGAACCAATGAGAGACTAGCTGGAGGTGTCTGGACGGGCAAATTTAACTCTCATTTCCCACCAGGAAGAGGAATTAACCAAAGGCTCAGCGTGCCGTGCCGGAACCAGATTAGGCCCTGAAGCCATCCTGCGGTGTTTCGGCCAGCTCCCGAGAAAGCGAGTTGAAGAAAGGAGCTCAGGGGCACTGTAATTCACAAACCTGCAGAGTTATAAATGACAGCTATCGTCCAAAAATATACTGAAGTAAGGCTGCCAAGAGGACTTGAAAGCGGGGCAGAATTGCAGGAAACCGATTTCAGGAGGTAGACTGGAATTGCATTTAAAGCATAGGAAAAGAGGCAGAACGTCCACAATGATGCACTTGGCCAAAAAGGGCGTATGCGTTTTTTCCTGAATATATTCAGGAAAAAACGCATACGCCCTTTTTGGCCAACCAAGCAAGCTTGCAAAGGAAATCTGCACTACAATGAAGTCTCACTTCCCCCCGGTCAAAAGGGCCATCTGAAAAAAGTGTAAAATCCAGAAAGGCAGGACAGGCCATGGAGAACTGGGAGCCTTGTTATGCTGATGGGCGGGATGTCAATTGCCAACAGCCACTCGGGATAAGTGTATGGTGTTTCCTGAAACATCTAAAAAACAAAGCAACAGAGCCTAGGGCACTTCCACTTATGGTCCTATAGCTTAGGGAAATTAAAATCAAAAAGACACAGCCACCCCAAAGGTTGGGACGGCTCTGTTTACAAGAACCTGGTTTACGGTACAAGTTCAATATCGCAGAAAGTGAAAAATGGATAAAGAAGTTGTGGTACTTACGTACAATTCAATATCACACAGCAATGAAATCTATGTCATCAGGCCCGTAGCAGCATAATGAGTGGATTCAGTTACGATGATTCTAACTGAAATAAGTCACACAGAAAAAGAAACATCATAAGATATCACTAATACACGGAATGTAAACTTGGCTACACAGGAACTGAATTACAAAACAGAACAGGTTCTCAAATTTAGAAACCCAACTTATGTTTGCTTAAGGGGAAAGGTGAGTTGGGGTGCTGCATAAAACCAGAGATTGAAATGAACACAGATAAAGTTCCTTAAGCCAAATATGGAATAGACAAGTGCTACTCCTTGCTCAACGAAATGGACTCAACACCCCATATTAAACGCCTAAGAATGTACCTGACTAGGAAGTATCTTAAAACCTATGGATTGCTATGTCTCCGAAAGAGAATCAAGCGTGTGTACAGGGGCATAAACGCAGCAGTGATAGGACTGGAGAGGTTCGGTGAGCAAATGAAGACCCTTTGAAGTCATATTGCATGGTACCCATTCCACGGGTCTCAACTCTCCAGGTTTAAGGTATTCTTCCTTCAGCTAAAACATGCATGTGGAACCCAGAGTATGATCAACCATGTGATCGGGAGATGTGTTCCAATATGTCTCAGTTTTCGTCCCCTGGTACTCGGGTGCAACATTCCAGACGCTTTACTAACACTCTCCCGACTTGGAGAGTCAGTGCCTTTAACCTCCTGTTTGGCCCAGTTTGCAATTTCTGTGGAAGATGAACAGGAATAGGGAGAACCAATGAGAGACTAGCTGGAGGGGTCTAGATGGGCAAATTTTACTCTCATTTCCCACCAGGAAGAGGAATTAACCAAAGGCTCAGCGTGCCGTGCCGGAAGCAGATTAGGGCCTGAAGCAATCCTGTGGTGTTGCGGCCAGCTCACGAGAAAGCGAGTTGAAGAAAGGAGCTCAGGGGCACTGTAATTCACAAACCTGCAGAGTTATAAATGACAGCTATCGTCCAAAAATATACTGAAGTAAGGCTGCCAAGAGGACTTGAAAGCGGGGCAGAATTGCAGGAAACCGATTTCAGGAGGTAGACTGGAATTGCATTTAAAGCATAGGAAAAGAGGCAGAACGTCCACAATGATGCACTTGGCCAAAAAGGGCGTATGCGTTTTTTCCTGAATATATTCAGGAAAAAACACATACGCCCTTTTTGGCCAACCAAGCAAGCTTGCAAAGGAAATCTGCACTACAATGAAGTCTCCCTTCCCCCCGGTCAAAAGGGCCATCTGAAAAAAGTGTAAAATCCAGAAAGTCAGGACAGGCCATGGAGACCTGGGAGCCTTGTTATGCTGATGGGCGGGATGTCAATTGCCAACAGCCACTCGGGAGAAGTGTATGGTGTTTCCTGAAACATCTAAAAAACAAAGCAACAGAGCTTTGGGCACTTCCACTTATGGTCCTATAGCTTAGGGAAATTAAAATCAAAAAGACACAGCCACCCCAAAGGTTGGGACGGCTCTGTTTACAAGAACCTGGCTTACGGTACAAGTTCAATATCGCAGAAAGTGAAAAATGGATAAAGAAGTTGTGGTACTTACGTACAATGCAATATCACTCAGCAATGAAATCTATGTCATCAGGCCCGTAGCAGCATTATGAGTGGATTCAGGTACGATGATTCTAACTGAAATAAGTCTCACAGAAAAAGAAACACCATAAGATATCACTAATACATGGAATGTAAACTTGGCTACATAGGAACTGAATTACAAAACAGAACAGGGTCTCAAATTTAGAAAACCAACGTATGCTTGCTTAAGGGGAAAGGTGAGTTGGGATGCTGCATAAAACCAGAGATTGAAATGAGCACAGATAAAGTTCCTTAAGCCAAATATGGAATAGACAAGAGCTACTCCTTGCTCAACGAAATGGATTGAACACCCCATATTAAACGCCTAAGTATGTACCTGACGAGGAAGTATCTTAAAACCTATGGACTGCTATGTCTCCGAAAGAGAATCAAGCGTGTGTACAGGGCCATAAACGCAGCAGTGATAGGATTGGAGAGATTCGGTGAGCAAATGAAGTCCCTTTGAAGCCATATTGCATGGTACCCATTCCACGGGTCTCAACTCTCCAGGTTTAAGGTATTCTTCCTTCAGCTAAAACATGCACGTGGAACCCAGAGTATGATCAACCGTGTGATCGGGAGACGTGTTCAAATATGTCTCAGTTTTCGTCCCCTTGTACTCGGGTGCAATATTCCAGACGCTTTTCTAACACTCTCTCGAATTGGAGAGTCAGTGCCTTTAACCTCCTGTTTGGCCCAGTTTGCAATTTCTGCGGAAGATGAACAGGAATAGGGAGAACCAATGACAGATTAGCTGGAGGTGTCTGGACCGGCAAATTTAACTCTCATTTCCCACCAGGAAGAGGAATTAACCAAAGGCTCAGCGTGCCGTGCCAGAACCAGATTAGGGCCTGAAGCAATCCTGCGGTGTTGCGGCCAGCTCACGAGAAAACGAGTTGAAGAAAGGAGCTCAGGGGCACAGAAATTCACAAACCTGCAGAGTTATAAATGACAGCTATCGTCCAAAAATATACTGAAGTAAGGCTGCCAAGAGGACTTGAAAGCGGGGCAGAATTGCAGGAAACCGATTTCAGGAGGTAGACTGGAATTGCATTTAAAGCATAGGAAAAGAGGCAGAACGTCCACAATGATGCACTTGGCCAAAATATATTCAGGAAAAAACGCATACGTCCTTTTTGGCCAACCAAGCAAGCTTGCAAAGGAAATCTGCACTACAATGAAGTCTCACTTCCCCCCGGTCAAAAGGGCCATCTGAAAAAAGTGTAAAATCCAGAAAGGCAGGACAGGCCATGGAGAACTGGGAGCCTTGTTATGCTGATGGGCGGGATGTAAATTGCCAACAGCCACTCGGGAGAAGTGTATGGTGTTTCCTGAAACATCTAAAAAACAAAGCAACAGAGCCTAGGGCACTTCCACTTATGGTCCTATAGCTTAGGGAAATTAAAATCAAAAAGACACAGCCACCCCAAAGGTTGGGACGGCTCTGTTTACAAGAACCTGGTTCACGGTACAAGTTCAATATCGCAGAAAGTGAAAAATGGATAAAGAAGTTGTGGTACTTACGTACAATGCAATATCACTAAGCAAGGAAATCTATGTCATCAGGCCCGTAGCAGCATAATGAGTGGATTCAGGTACGAAGATTCTAACTGAAATAAGTATCACAGAAAAAGAAACATCATAAGATATCACTAATACACGGAATGTAAACTTGGCTACACAGGAACTGAATTACAAAACAGAACAGGGTCTCAAATTTAGAAACCCAACTTATGCTTGCTTAAGGGGAAAGGTGAGTTGGCGTGCTGCATAAAACCAGAGATTGAAATGAGCACAGATAAAGTTCCTTAAGCCAAATATGGAATAGACAAGAGCTATTCCTTGCTCAACGAAATGGATTCAACACCCCATATTAAACGCCTAAGAATGTACCTGACTAGGAAGTATCTTAAAACCTATGGACTGCTATGTCTCCGAAAGAGAATCAAGCGTGTGTACAGGGGCATAAACGCAGCAGTGATAGGATTGGAGAGGTTCGGTGAGCAAATGAAGACCCTTTGAAGTCATATTGCATGGTACCCATTCCACGGGTCTCAACTCTCCAGGTTTAAGGTATTCTTCCTTCAGCTAAAACATGCATGTGGAACCCAGAGTATGATCAACCATGTGATCGGGAGATGTGTTCCAATATGTATCAGTTTTCGTCCCCTGGTACTCGGGTGCAACATTCCAGACGCTTTACTAACACTCTCCCGACTTGGAGAGTCAGTGCCTTTAACCTCCTGTTTGGCCCAGTTTGCAATTTCTGCGGAAGATGAACAGGAATAGGGAGAACCAATGAGAGACTAGCTGGAGGTGTCTGGACGGGCAAATTTAACTCTCATTTCCCACCAGGAAGAGGAATTAACCAAAGGCTCAGCGTGCCGTGCCAGAACCAGATTAGGGCCTGAAGCCATCCTGCGGTGTTGCGGCCAGCTCACGAGAAAGCGAGTTGAAGAAAGGAGCTCAGGGGCACTGTAATTCACAAACCTGCCGAGTTATAAATGACAGCTATCGTCCAAAAATATACTGAAGTAAGGCTGCCAAGAGGACTTGAAAGCGGGGCAGAATTGCAGGAAACCGATTTCAGGAGGTAGACTGGAATTGCATTTAAAGCATAGGAAAAGAGGCAGAACGTCCACAATGATGCACTTGGCCAAAAAGGGCGTATGCGTTTTTTCCTGAATATATTCAGGAAAAAACACATACGCCCTTTTTGGCCAACCAAGCAAGCTTGCAAAGGAAATCTGCACTACAATGAAGTCTCCCTTCCCCCCGGTCAAAAGGGCCATCTGAAAAAAGTGTAAAATCCAGAAAGTCAGGACAGGCCATGGAGACCTGGGAGCCTTGTTATGCTGATGGGCGGGATGTCAATTGCCAACAGCCACTCGGGAGAAGTGTATGGTGTTTCCTGAAACATCTAAAAAACAAAGCAACAGAGCCTAGGGCACTTCCACTTATGGTCCTATAGCTTAGGGAAATTAAAATCAAAAAGACACAGCCACCCCAAATGTTGGGACGGCTCTGTTAACAAGAACGTGGTTTACGGTACAAGTTCAATATCGCAGAAAGTGAAAAATGGATAAAGAAGTTGTGGTATTTACATACAATGCAATATCACTCAGCAATGAAATCTATGTCATCAGGCCCGTAGCAGCATAATGAGTGGATTCAGGTACGATGATTCTAACTGAAATAAGTCTCACAGGAAAAGAAACATCATAAGATATCACTAATACACGGAATGTAAACTTGGCTACATAGGAACTGAATTACAAAACAGAACAGGGTCTCAAATTTAGAAACCCAACTTATGCTTGATTAAGGGGAAAGGTGAGTTGGGGTAATGCATAAAACCAGAGATTGAAATGAGCACAGATAAAGTTCCTTAAGCCAAATATGGAATAGACAAGAGCTACTCCTTGCTCAACGAAATGGACTCAACACCCCATATTAAACGCCTAAGAATGTACCTGACTAGGAAGTATCTTAAAACCTATGGACTGCTATGTCTCCGAAAGAGAATCAAGCGTGTGTACAGGGCCATAAACGCAGCAGTGATAGGATTGGAGAGGTTCGGTGAGCAAATGAAGACCCTTTGAAGTCATATTGCATGGTACCCATTCCACGGGTCTCAACTTTCTAGGTTTAAGGGATTCTTCCTTCAGCTAAAACATGCATGTGGAACCCAGAGTATGATCAACCATGTGAGCGGGAGACGTGTTCAAATATGTGTCAGTTTTCGTCCCCTGGTACTCGGGTGCAACATTCCAGACGCTTTACGAACACTCTCCCGACTTGGAGAGTCAGTGCCTTTAACCTCCTGTTTGGCCCAGTTTGCAATTTCTGCGGAAGATGAACAGGAATAGGGAGAACCAATGACAGACTAGCTGGAGGTGTCTGGACGGGCAAATTTAACTCTCATTTCCCACCAGGAAGAGGAATTAACCAAAGGCTCAACGTGCCGTGCTGGAACCAGATTAGGGCCTGAAGCCATCCTGCGGTGTTGCGGCCAGCTCACGAGAAAACGAGTTGAAGAAAGGAGCTCAGGGGCACTGTAATTCACAAACCTGCAGAGTTATAAATGACAGCTATCGTCCAAAAATATACTGAAGTAAGGCTGCCAAGAGGACTTGAAAGCGGGGCAGAATTGCAGGAAACCGATTTCAGGAGGTAGACTGGAATTGCATTTAAAGCATAGGAAAAGAGGCAGAACGTCCACAATGATGCACTTGGCCAAAATATATTCAGGAAAAAACGCATACGCCCTTTTTGGCCAACCAAGCAAGCTTGCAAAGGAAATCTGCACTACAATGAAGTCTCACTTCCCCCCGGTCAAAAGGGCCATCTGAAAAAAGTGTAAAATCCAGAAAGGCAGGACAGGCCATGGAGAAGTGGGAGCCTTGTTATGCTGATGGGCGGGATGTCAATTGCCAACAGCCACTCGGGAGAAGTGTATGGTGTTTCCTGAAACATCTAAAAAACAAAGCAACAGAGCCTAGGGCACTTCCACTTATGGTCCTATAGCTTAGGGAAATTAAAATCAAAAAGACACAGCCACCCCAAAGGTTGGGACGGCTCTGTTTACAAGAACCTGGTTCACAGTACAAGTTCAATATCGCAGAAAGTGAAAAATGGATAAAGAAGTTGTGGTACTTACGTACAAAGCAATATCACTCAGCAAGGAAATCTATGTCATCAGGCCCGTAGCAGCATAATGAGTGGATTCAGGTACGAAGATTCTAACTGAAATAAGTATCACAGAAAAAGAAACATCATAAGATATCACTAATACACGGAATGTAAACTTGGCTACACAGGAACTGAATTACAAAACAGAACAGGGCCTCAAATTTAGAAACCCAACTTATGCTTGCTTAAGGGGAAAGGTGAGTTGGCGTGCTGCATAAAACCAGAGATTGAAATGAGCACAGATAAAGTTCCTTAAGCCAAATATGGAATAGACAAGAGCTACTCCTTGCTCAACGAAATGGACTCAACACCCCATATTAAACTCCTAAGAGTGTACCTGACTATGAAGTATCTTAAAACCTATGGATTGCTATGTCTAAGAAAGAGAATCAAGCGTGTGTACAGGGGTATAAACGCAGCAGTGATAGGACTGGAGAGGTTCGGTGAGCAAATGAAGAACCTTTGAAGTCATATTGCATGGTACCCATTCCACGGGTCTCAACTCTCCAGGTTTAAGGTATTCTTCCTTCAGCTAAAACATGCATGTGGAACCCAGAGTATGATCAACCGTGTGATCGGGAGACGTGTTCCAATATGTGTCAGTTTTCATTCCCTGGTACTCGGGTGCAACATTCCAGACGCTTTACTAACACTCTCCTGACTTGGAGAGTCAGTGCCTTTAACCTCCTCTTTGGCCCAGTTTCAAATTTCTGCGGAAGATGAACAGGAATAGGGAGAACCAATGACAGACTAGATGGAGGTGTCTGGATGGGCAAATTTAACTCTCATTTCGCACCAGGAAGAGGAATTAACCAAAGGCTCAGCGTGCCGTGCCGGAAGCAGATTAGGGCCTGAAGCAAACCTGCGGTGTTGCGGCCAGCTCACGAGAAAGCGAGTTGAAGAAAGGAGCTCAGGGGCACTGTAATTCACAAACCTGCCGAGTTATAAATGACAGCTATCGTCCAAAAATATACTGAAGTAAGGCTGCCAAGAGGACTTGAAAGCGGGGCAGAATTGCAGGAAACCGATTTCAGGAGGTAGACTGGAATTGCATTTAAAGCATAGGAAAAGAGGCAGAACGTCCACAATGATGCACTTGGCCAAAAAGGGCGTATGCGTTTTTTCCTGAATATATTCAGGAAAAAACGCATACGCCCTTTTTGGCCAACCAAGCAAGCTTGCAAAGGAAATCTGCACTACAATGAAGTCTCACTTCCCCCCGGTCAAAAGGGCCATCTGAAAAAAGTGTAAACTCCAGAAACGCAGGACAGGCCATGGAGAACTGGGAGCCTTGTTATGCTGATGGGCGGGATGTAAATTGCCAACAGCCACTCGGGAGAAGTGTATGGTGTTTCCTGAAACATCTAAAAAACAAAGCAACAGAGCCTAGGGCACTTCCACTTATGGTCCTATAGCTTAGGGAAATTAAAAGCAAAAAGACTCAGCCACCCCAAAAGTTGGGACGGCTCTGTTTACAAGAACCTAGTTTACGGTACAAGTTCAATATCGCAGAAAGTGAAAAATGGATAAAGAATTTGTGGTACTTATGTACAATGCAATATCACTCAGCAATGAAATCTATGTCATCAGGCCCGTAGCAGCATAATGAGTGGATTCAGGTACGATTATTCTAACTGAAATAAGTCACAAAGAAATAGAAATATCATAAGATATCACTAATACACGGAATGTAAACTTGGCTACATAGGAACTGAATTACAAAACAGAACAGTGTCTCAAATTTAGAAACCCAACATATGCTTGCTTATGGGGAAAGGTGAGTTGGGGTGCTGCATAAAACCAGAGATTGAAATGAACACAGATAAAGTTCCTTAAGCCAAATATGGAATAGACAAGTGCTACTCCTTGCTCAACGAAATGGACTCAACACCCCATATTAAACGCCTAAGAATGTACCTGACTAGGAAGTATCTTAAAACCTATGGATTGCTATGTCTCCGAAAGAGAATCAAGCGTGTGTACAGGGGCATAAACGCAGCAGTGATAGGACTGGAGAGGTTCGGTGAGCAAATGAAGACCCTTTGAAGTCATATTGCATGGTACCCATTCCACGGGTCTCAACTCTCCAGGTTTAAGGTATTCTTCCTTCAGCTAAAACATGCATGTGGAACCCAGAGTATGATCAACCATGTGATCGGGAGATGTGTTCCAATATGTATCAGTTTTCGTCCCCTGGTACTCGGGTGCAACATTCCAGACGCTTTACTAACACTCTCCCGACTTGGAGAGTCAGTGCCTTTAACCTCCTGTTTGGCCCAGTTTGCAATTTCTGTGGAAGATGAACAGGAATAGGGAGAACCAATGAGAGACTAGCTGGAGGGGTCTAGATGGGCAAATTTTACTCTCATTTCCCACCAGGAAGAGGAATTAACCAAAGGCTCAGCGTGCCGTGCCGGAAGCAGATTAGGGCCTGAAGCAATCCTGTGGTGTTGCGGCCAGCTCACGAGAAAGCGAGTTGAAGAAAGGAGCTCAGGGGCACTGTAATTCACAAACCTGCAGAGTTATAAATGACAGCTATCGTCCAAAAATATACTGAAGTAAGGCTGCCAAGAGGACTTGAAAGCGGGGCAGAATTGCAGGAAACCGATTTCAGGAGGTAGACTGGAATTGCATTTAAAGCATAGGAAAAGAGGCAGAACGTCCACAATGATGCACTTGGCCAAAATATATTCAGGAAAAAACGCATACGCCCTTTTTGGCCAACCAAGCAAGCTTGCAAAGGAAATCTGCACTACAATGAAGTCTCACTTCCCCCCGGTCAAAAGGGCCATCTGAAAAAAGTGTAAAATCCAGAAAGACAGGACAGGCCATGGAGAACTGGGAGCCTTGTTATGCTGATGGGCGGGATGTAAATTGCCAACAGCCACTCGGGAGAAGTGTATGGTGTTTCCTGAAACATCTAAAAAACAAAGCAACAGAGCCTAGGGCACTTCCACTTATGGTCCTATAGCTTAGGGAAATTAAAATCAAAAAGACACAGCCACCCCAAAGGTTGGGACGGCTCTGTTTACAAGAACCTGGTTCATGATACAAGTTCAATATCGCAGAAAGTGAAAAATGGATAAAGAAGTTGTGGTACTTACGTACAATGCAATATCACTCAGCAAGGAAATCTATGTCATCAGGCCCGTAGCAGCATAATGAGTGGATTCAGGTACGAAGATTCTAACTGAAATAAGTATCACAGAAAAAGAAACATCATAAGATATCACTAATACACGGAATGTAAACTTGGCTACACAGGAACTGAATTACAAAACAGAACAGGGTCTCAAATTTAGAAACCCAACTTACGCTTGCTTAAGGGGAAAGGTGAGTTGGCGTGCTGCATAAAACCAGAGATTGAAATGAGCACAGATAAAGTTCCTTAAGCCAAATATGGAATAGACAAGAGCTACTCCTTGCTCAACGAAATGGATTCAACACCCCATATTAAACGCCTAAGAATGTACCTGACTAGGAAGTATCTTAAAACCTATGGACTGCTATGTCTCCGAAAGAGAATCAAGCGTGTGTACAGGGGCATAAACGCAGCAGTGATAGGATTGGAGAGGTTCGGTGAGCAAATGAAGACCCTTTGAAGTCATATTGCATGGTACCCATTCCACGGGTCTCAACTCTCCAGGTTTAAGGTATTCTTCCTTCAGCTAAAACATGCATGTGGAACCCAGAGTATGATCAACCATGTGATCGGGAGATGTGTTCCAATATGTATCAGTTTTCGTCCCCTGGTACTCGGGTGCAACATTCCAGACGCTTTACTAACACTCTCCCGACTTGGAGAGTCAGTGCCTTTAACCTCCTGTTTGGCCCAGTTTGCAATTTCTGCGGAAGATGAACAGGAATAGGGAGAACCAATGAGAGACTAGCTGGAGGTGTCTGGACGGGCAAATTTAACTCTCATTTCCCACCAGGAAGAGGAATTAACCAAAGGCTCAGCGTGCCGTGCCAGAACCAGATTAGGGCCTGAAGCCATCCTGCGGTGTTGCGGCCAGCTCACGAGAAAGCGAGTTGAAGAAAGGAGCTCAGGGGCACTGTAATTCACAAACCTGCCGAGTTATAAATGACAGCTATCGTCCAAAAATATACTGAAGTAAGGCTGCCAAGAGGACTTGAAAGCGGGGCAGAATTGCAGGAAACCGATTTCAGGAGGTAGACTGGAATTGCATTTAAAGCATAGGAAAAGAGGCAGAACGTCCACAATGATGCACTTGGCCAAAAAGGGCGTATGCGTTTTTTCCTGAATATATTCAGGAAAAAACTCATACGCCCTTTTTGGCCAACCAAGCAAGCTTGCAAAGGAAATCTGCACTACAATGAAGTCTCCCTTCCCCCCGGTCAAAAGGGCCATCTGAAAAAAGTGTAAAATCCAGAAAGTCAGGACAGGCCATGGAGACCTGGGAGCCTTGTTATGCTGATGGGCGGGATGTCAATTGCCAACAGCCACTCGGGAGAAGTGTATGGTGTTTCCTGAAACATCTAAAAAACAAAGCAACAGAGCTTTGGGCACTTCCACTTACGGTCCTATAGCTTAGGGAAATTAAAATCAAAAAGACACAGCCACCCCAAAGGTTGGGACGGCTCTGTTTACAAGAACCTGGCTTACGGTACAAGTTCAATATCGCAGAAAGTGAAAAATGGATAAAGAAGTTGTGGTACTTACGTACAATGCAATATCACTCAGCAATGAAATCTATGTCATCAGGCCCGTAGCAGCATAATGAGTGGATTCAGGTACGATGATTCTAACTGAAATAAGTCTCACAGAAAAAGAAACACCATAAGATATCACTAATACATGGAATGTAAACTTGGCTACATAGGAACTGAATTACAAAACAGAACAGGGTCTCAAATTTAGAAAACCAACGTATGCTTGCTTAAGGGGAAAGGTGAGTTGGGGTGCTGCATAAAACCAGAGATTGAAATGAGCACAGATAAAGTTCCTTAAGCCAAATATGGAATAGACAAGAGCTACTCCTTGCTCAACGAAATGGATTGAACACCCCATATTAAACGCCTAAGTATGTACCTGACGAGGAAGTATCTTAAAACCTATGGACTGCTATGTCTCCGAAAGAGAATCAAGCGTGTGTACAGGGCCATAAACGCAGCAGTGATAGGATTGGAGAGATTCGGTGAGCAAAGGAAGTCCCTTTGAAGCCATATTGCATGGTACCCATTCCACGGGTCTCAACTCTCCAGGTTTAAGGTATTCTTCCTTCAGCTAAAACATGCACGTGGAACCCAGAGTATGATCAACCGTGTGATCGGGAGACGTGTTCAAATATGTCTCAGTTTTCGTCCCCTTGTACTCGGGTGCAATATTCCAGACGCTTTACTAACACTCTCTCGAATTGGAGAGTCAGTGCCTTTAACCTCCTGTTTGGCCCAGTTTGCAATTTCTGCGGAAGATGAACAGGAATAGGGAGAACCAATGACAGATTAGCTGGAGGTGTCTGGACCGGCAAATTTAACTCTCATTTCCCACCAGGAAGAGGAATTAACCAAAGGCTCAGCGTGCCGTGCCAGAACCAGATTAGGGCCTGAAGCAATCCTGCGGTGTTGCGGCCAGCTCACGAGAAAACGAGTTGAAGAAAGGAGCTCAGGGGCACAGAAATTCACAAACCTGCAGAGTTATAAATGACAGCTATCGTCCAAAAATATACTGAAGTAAGGCTGCCAAGAGGACTTGAAAGCGGGGCAGAATTGCAGGAAACCGATTTCAGGAGGTAGACTGGAATTGCATTTAAAGCATAGGAAAAGAGGCAGAACGTCCACAATGATGCACTTGGCCAAAATATATTCAGGAAAAAACGCATACGCCCTTTTTGGCCAACCAAGCAAGCTTGCAAAGGAAATCTGCACTACAATGAAGTCTCACTTCCCCCCGGTCAAAAGGGCCATCTGAAAAAAGTGTAAAATCCAGAAAGGCAGGACAGGCCATGGAGACCTGGGAGCCTTGTTATGCTGATGGGCGGGATGTCAATTGCCATCAGCCACTCGGGAGAAGTGTATGGTGTTTCCTGAAACATCTAAAAAACAAAGCAACAGAGCCTAGGGCACTTCCACTTATGGTCCTATAGCTTAGGGAAATTAAAATCAAAAAGACACAGCCACCCCAAAGGTTGGGACGGCTCTGTTAACAAGAACGTGGTTTACGGTACAAGTTCAATACCGCAGAAAGTGAAAAATGGATAAAGAAGTTGTGGTACTTACATACAATGCAATATCACTCAGCAATGAAATCTATGTCATCAGGCCCGTAGCAGCATAATGAGTGGATTCAGGTACGATGATTCTAACTGAAATAAGTCTCACAGGAAAAGAAACATCATAAGATATCACTAATACACGGAATGTAAACTTGGCTACATAGGAACTGAATTACAAAACAGAACAGGGTCTCAAATTTAGAAACCCAACTTATGCTTACTTAAGGGGAAAGGTGAGTTGGGGTAATGCATAAAACCAGAGATTGAAATGAGCACAGATAAAGTTCCTTAAGCCAAATATGGAATAGACAAGAGCTACTCCTTGCTCAACGAAATGGACTCAACACCCCATATTAAACGCCTAAGAATGTACCTGACTAGGAAGTATCTTAAAACCTATGGATTGCTATGTCTCCGAAAGAGAATCAAGCGTGTGTACAGGGGCATAAACGCAGCAGTGATAGGACTGGAGAGGTTCGGTGAGCAAATGAAGACCCTTTGAAGTCATATTGCATGGTACCCATTCCACGGGTCTCAACTCTCCAGGTTTAAAGTATTCTTCCTTCAGCTATAACATGCATGTGGAACCCAGAGTATGATTAACCGTGTGATCGGGAGATGTGTTCCAATATGTGTCAGTTTTCGTCCCCTGGAACTCGGGTGCAACATTCCAGATGCTTTACTAACACTCTACCGACTTGGAGAGTCAGTGCCTTTAACCTCCTGTTTGGCCCAGTTTGCAATTTCTGCGGAAGATGAACAGTAATAGGGAGAACGAATGAGAGACTAGCTGGAGGGGTCTGGATGGGCAAATTTAACTCTCATTTCCCACCAGGAAGAGGAATTAACCAAAGGCTCAGCGTGCCGTGCCGGAACCAGATTAGGGCCTGAAGCCATCCTGCGGTGTTGCGGCCAGCTCACGAGAAAGCGAGTTGAAGAAAGCTCAGGGGCACTGTAATTCACAAACCTGCAGAGTTATAAATGACAGCTATCGTCCAAAAATATACTGAAGTAAGGCTGCCAAGAGGACTTGAAAGTGGGGCAGAATTGCAGGAAACCGATTTCAGGAGGTAGACTGGAATTGCATTGAAAGCATAGGAAAAGAGGCAGAACGTCCACAATGATGCACTTGGCCAAAAAGGGCGTATGCGTTTTTTCCTGAATATATTCAGGAAAAAACGCATACGCCCTTTTTGGCCAACCAAGCAAGCTTGCAAAGGAAATCTGCACTACAATGAAGTCTCAATTCCCCCCGGTCAAAAGGGCCATCTGAAAAAAGTGTAAAATCCAGAAAGGCAGGACAGGCCATGGAGAACTGGGAGTCTTGTTATGCTGATGGGCGGGATGTAAATTGCCAACAGCCACTCGGGAGAAGTGTATGGTGTTTCCTGAAACATCTAAAAAACAAAGCAACAGAGCCTAGGGCACTTCCACTTATGGTCCTATAGCTTAGGGAAATTAAAATCAAAAACACAGCCACCCCAAAGGTTGGGACGGCTCTGTTTACAAGAACGTGGTTTACGGTACAAGTTCAATATCGCAGAAAGTGAAAAATGGATAAAGAAGTTGTGGTACTTACGTACAATGCAATATCACTCAGCAATGAAATCTATGTCATCAGGCCCGTAGCAGCATAATGAGTGGATTCAGGTACGATGATTCTAACTGAAATAAGTCTCACAGGAAAAGAAACATCATAAGATATCACTAATACACGGAATGTAAACTTGGCTACATAGGAACTGAATTACAAAACAGAACAGGGTCTCAAATTTAGAAACCCAACTTATGCTTGCTTAAGGGGAAAGGTGAGTTGGGGTAATGCATAAAACCAGAGATTGAAATGAGCACAGATAAAGTTCCTTAAGCCAAATATGGAATAGACAAGAGCTACTCCTTGCTCAACGAAATGGACTCAACACCCCATATTAAACGCCTAAGAATGTACCTGACTAGGAAGTATCTTAAAACCTATGGACTGCTATGTCTCCGAAAGAGAATCAAGCATGTGTACAGGGCCATAAACGCAGCAGTGATAGGATTGGAGAGGTTCGGTGAGCAAATGAAGACCCTTTGAAGTCATATTGCATGGTACCCATTCCACGGGTCTCAACTTTCCAGGTTTAAGGGATTCTTCCTTCAGCTAAAACATGCATGTGGAACCCAGAGTATGATCAACCACGTGAGCGGGAGACGTGTTCAAATATGTGTCAGTTTTCGTCCCCTGGTACTCGGGTGCAACATTCCAAACGCTTTACTAACACTCTCCCGACTTGGAGAGTCAGTGCCTTTAACCTCCTGTTTGGCCCAGTTTGCAATTTCTGCGGAAGATGAACAGGAATAGGGAGAACCAATGAGAGACTAGCTGGAGGTGTCTGGACGGGCAAATTTAACTCTCATTTCCCACCAGGAAGAGGAATTAACAAAAGGCTCAGCGTGCCGAGCCGGAACCAGATTAGGGCCTGAAGCCATCCTGCGGTGTTGCGGCCAGCTCACGAGAAAGCGAGTTGAAGAAAGGAGCTCAGGGGCACTGTAATTCACAAACCTGCAGAGTTATAAATGACAGCTATCGTCCAAAAATATACTGAAGTAAGGCTGCCAAGAGGACTTGAAAGCGGGGCAGAATTGCAGGAAACCGATTTCAGGAGGTAGACTGGAATTGCATTTAAAGCATAGGAAAAGAGGCAGAACGTCCACAATGATGCACTTGGCCAAAAAGGGCGTATGCGTTTTTTCCTGAATATATTCAGGAAAAAACGCACATCCCTTTTTGGCCAACCAAGCAAGCTTGCAAAGGAAATCTGCACTACAATGAAGTCTCACTTCCCCCCGGTCAAAAGGGCCATCTGAAAAAAGTGTAAAATCCAGAAAGGCAGGACAGGCCATGGAGAACTGGGAGCCTTGTTATGCTGATGGGCGGGATGTAAATTGCCAACAGCCACTCGGGAGAAGTGTATGGTGTTTCCTGAAACATCTAAAAAACAAAGCAACAGAGCCTAGGGCACTTCCACTTATGGTCCTATAGCTTAGGGAAATTAAAATCAAAAAGACACAGCCACCTCAAAGGTTGGGACGGATCTGTTTACAAGAACCTGGTTTACGGTACAAGTTCAATATCGCAGAAAGTGAAAAATGGATAAAGAAGTTGTGGTACTTACGTACAATGCAGTATCACTCAGCAATGAAATCTATGTCATCAGGCCCGTAGCAGCATAATGAGTGGATTCAGGTATGATGATTCTAACTGAAATAAGTCACACAGAAAAAGAAACATCATAAGATATCACTAATACACGGAATGTAAACTTGGCTACACAGGAACTGAATTACAAAACAGAACAGGTTCTCAAATTTAGAAACCCAACTTATGCTTGCTTAAGGGGAAAGGTGAGTTGGGGTGCTGCATAAAACCAGAGATTGAAATGAGCACAGATAAAGTTCCTTAAGCCAAATATGGAATAGACAAGAGCTACTCCTTGCACAACGAAATGGACTCAACACCCCATATTAAATGCCTAAGAGTGTACCTGACTAGGAGGTATCTAAAAACCTATGGACTGCTATGTCTCCGAAAGAGAATCAAGCGTGTGTACAGGGGCATAAACGCAGCAGTGATAGGATTGGAGAGGTTCGGTGAGCAAATGAAGACCCTTTGAAGTCATATTGCATGGTACCCATTCCACGGGTCTCAACTCTCCAGGTTTAAGGTATTCTTCCTTCAGCTAAAACATGCATGTGGAACCCAGAGTATGGTCAACCGTGTGATCGGGAGATGTGTTCCAATATGTGTCAGTTTTCGTCCCCTGGTACTCGGGTGCAACATACCAGACGCTTTACTAACACTCTCCTGACTTGGAGAGTCAGTGCCTTTAACCTCCTGTTTGGCCCAGTTTGCAATTTCTGCGGAAGATGAACAGGAATAGGGAGAACCAATGAGAGACTAGCTGGAGGTGTCTGGACGGGCAAATTTAACTCTCATTTCCCACCAGGAAGAGGAATTAACCAAAGGCTCAGCGTGCCGTGCCGGAACCAGATTAGGCCCTGAAGCCATCCTGCGGTGTTGCGGCCAGCTCACGAGAAAGCGAGTTGAAGAAAGGAGCTCAGGGGCACTGTAATTCACAAACCTGCAGAGTTATAAATGACAGCTATCGTCCAAAAATATACTGAAGTAAGGCTGCCAAGAGGACTTGAAAGCGGGGCAGAATTGCAGGAAACCGATTTCAGGAGGTAGACTGGAATTGCATTTAAAGCATAGGAAAAGAGGCAGAACGTCCACAATGATGCACTTGGCCAAAAAGGGCGTATGCGTTTTTTCCTGAATATATTCAGGAAAAAACGCATACGCCCTTTTTGGCCAACCAAGCAAGCTTGCAAAGGAAATCTGCACTACAATGAAGTCTCACTTCCCCCCGGTCAAAAGGGCCATCTGAAAAAAGTGTAAAATCCAGAAAGGCAGGACAGGCCATGGAGAACTGGGAGCCTTGTTATGCTGATGGGCGGGATGTCAATTGCCAACAGCCACTCGGGAGAAGTGTATGGTGTTTCCTGAAACATCTAAAAAACAAAGCAACAGAGCCTAGGGCACTTCCACTTATGGTCCTATAGCTTAGGGAAATTAAAATCAAAAAGACACAGCCACCCCAAAGGTTGGGACGGCTCTGTTTACAAGAACCTGGTTTACGGTACAAGTTCAATATCGCAGAAAGTGAAAAATGGATAAAGAAGTTGTGGTACTTACGTACAATTCAATATCACACAGCAATGAAATCTATGTCATCAGGCCCGTAGCAGCATAATGAGTGGATTCAGTTACGATGATTCTAACTGAAATAAGTCACACAGAAAAAGAAACATCATAAGATATCACTAATACACGGAATGTAAACTTGGCTACACAGGAACTGAATTACAAAACAGAACAGGTTCTCAAATTTAGAAACCCAACTTATGTTTGCTTAAGGGGAAAGGTGAGTTGGGGTGCTGCATAAAACCAGAGATTGAAATGAGCACAGATAAAGTTCCTTAAGCCAAATATGGAATAGACAAGAGCTACTCGTTGCTCAACGAAATGGACTCAACACCCCATATTAAACGCCTAAGAATGTACCTGACTAGGAAGTATCTTAAAACCTATGGACTGCTATGTCTCCGAAAGAGAATCAAGCGTGTGTACAGGGGCATAAACGCAGCAGTGATAGGACTGGAGAGGTTCGGTGAGCAAATGAAGACCCTTTGAAGTCATATTGCATGGTACCCATTCCACGGGTCTCAACTCTCCAGGTTTAAGGTATTCTTCCTTCAGCTAAAACATGCATGTGGAACCCAGAGTATGATCAACCGTGTGATCGGGAGACGTGTTCCCATATGTGTCAGTTTTCGTCCCCTGGTACTCGGGTGCAACATTCCAGACGCTTTACTAACACTCTCCCGACTTGGAGAGTCAGTGCCTTTAACCTCCTCTTTGGCCCAGTTTCCAATTTCTGCGGAAGATGAACAGGAATAGGGAGAACCAATGACAGACTAGCTGGAGGTGTCTGGATGGGCAAATTTAACTCTCATTTCGCACCAGGAAGAGGAATTAACCAAAGGCTCAGCGTGCCGTGCCGGAACCAGATTAGGGCCTGAAACAATCCTGCGGTGTTGCGGCCAGCTCACGAGAAAGCGAGTTGAAGAAAGGAGCTCAGGGGCACTGTAATTCACAAAACTGCAGAGTTATAAATGACAGCTATCGTCCAAAAATATACTGAAGTAAGGCTGCCAAGAGGACTTGAAAGCGGGGCAGAATTGCAGGAAACCGATTTCAGGAGGTAGACTGGAATTGCATTTAAAGCATAGGAAAAGAGGCAGAACGTCCACAATGATGCACTTGGCCAAAAAGGGCGTATGCGTTTTTTCCTGAATATATTCAGGAAAAAACGCATACGCCCTTTTTGGCCAACCAAGCAAGCTTGCAAAGGAAATCTGCACTACAATGAAGTCTCACTTCCCCCCGGTCAAAAGGGCCATCTGAAAAAAGTGTAAAATCCAGAAAGGCAGGACAGGCCATGGAGAACTGGGAGCCTTGTTATGCTGATGGGCGGGATGTCAATTGCCAACAGCCACTCGGGAGAAGTGTATGGTGTTTCCTGAAACATCTAAAAAACAAAGCAACAGAGCCTAGGGCACTTCCACTTATGGTCCTATAGCTTAGAGAAATTAAAATCACAAAGACACAGCCACCCCAAAGGTTGGGACGGCTCTGTTTACAAGAACCTGGTTTACGGTACAAGTTCAATATCGCAGAAAGTGAAAAATGGATAAAGAAGTTGTGGTACTTACGTACAATGCAGTATCACTCAGCAAGGAAATCTATGTCATCAGGCCCGTAGCAGCATAATGAGTGGATTCAGGTATGATGATTCTAACTGAAATAAGTCACACAGAAAAAGAAACATCATAAGATATCACTAATACACGGAATGTAAACTTGGCTACACAGGAACTGAATTCCAAAACAGAACAGGTTCTCAAATTTAGAAACCCAACTTATGCTTGCTTAAGGGGAAAGGTGAGTTGGGGTGCTGCATAAAACCAGAGATTGAAATGAGCACAGATAAAGTTCCTTAAGCCAAATATGGAATAGACAAGAGCTACTCCTTGCACAACGAAATGGACTCAACACCCCATATTAAATGCCTAAGAGTGTACCTGACTAGGAAGTATCTAAAAACCTATGGATTGCTATGTCTCCGAAAGAGAATCAAGCGTGTGTACAGGGGCATAAACGCAGCAGTGATAGGATTGGAGAGGTTCGGTGAGCAAATGAAGACCCTTTGAAGTCATATTGCATGGTAGCCATTCCACGGGTCTCAACTCTCCAGGTTTAAGGGATTCTTCCTTCAGCTAAAACATGCATGTGGAACCCAGAGTATGGTCAACCGTGTGATCGGGAGATGTGTTCCAATATGTGTCAGTTTTCGTCCCCTGGTACTCGGGTGCAACATACCAGACGCTTTACTAACACTCTCCTGACTTGGAGAGTCAGTGCCTTTAACCTCCTGTTTGGCCCAGTTTGCAATTTCTGCGGAAGATGAACAGGAATAGGGAGAACCAATGAGAGACTAGCTGGAGGTGTCTGGACGGGCAAATTTAACTCTCATTTCCCACCAGGAAGAGGAATTAACCAAAGGCTCAGCGTGCCGTGCCGGAACCAGATTAGGCCCTGAAGCCATCCTGCGGTGTTGCGGCCAGCTCCCGAGAAAGCGAGTTGAAGAAAGGAGCTCAGGGGCACTGTAATTCACAACCCTGCAGAGTTATAAATGACAGCTATCGTCCAAAAATATACTGAAGTAAGGCTGCCAAGAGGACTTGAAAGCGGGGCAGAATTGCAGGAAACCGATTTCAGGAGGTAGACTGGAATTGCATTTAAAGCATAGGAAAAGAGGCAGAACGTCCACAATGATGCACTTGGCCAAAAAGGGCGTATGCGTTTTTTCCTGAATATATTCAGGAAAAAACGCATACGCCCTTTTTGGCCAACCAAGCAAGCTTGCAAAGGAAATCTGCACTACAATGAAGTCTCACTTCCCACCGGTCAAAAGGGCCATCTGAAAAAAGTGTAAAATCCAGAAAGGCAGGACAGGCCATGGAGAACTGGGAGCCTTGTTATGCTGATGGGCGGGATGTCAATTGCCAACAGCCACTCGGGAGAAGTGTATGGTGTTTCCTGAAACATCTAAAAAACAAAGCAACAGAGCCTAGGGCACTTCCACTTATGGTCCTATAGCTTAGGGAAATTAAAATCAAAAAGACACAGCCACCCCAAAAGTTGGGACGGCTCTGTTTACAAGAACCTGGTTTACGGTACAAGTTCAATATCGCAGAAAGTGAAAAATGGATAAAGAAGTTGTGGTACTTACGTACAATGCAATATCACACAGCAATGAAATCTATGTCATCAGGCCCGTAGCAGCATAATGAGTGGATTCAGGTACGATGATTCTAACTGAAATAAGTCACACAGAAAAAGAAACATCATAAGATATCACTAATACACGGAATGTAAACTTGGCTACACAGGAACTGAATTACAAAACAGAACAGGTTCTCAAATTTAGAAACCCAACTTATGCTTGCTTAAGGGGAAAGGTGAGTTGGGGTGCTGCATAAAACCAGAGATTGAAATGAGCACAGATAAAGTTCCTTAAGCCAAATATGGAATAGACAAGAGCTACTCCTTGCTCAACGAAATAGACTCAACACCCCATATTAAACGCCTAAGAATGTACCTGACTAGGAAGTATCTTAAAACCTATGGATTGCTATGTCTCCGAAAGAGAATCAAGCGTGTGTACAGGGGCATAAACGCAGCAGTGATAGGATTGGAGAGGTTCGGTGAGCAAATGAAGACCCTTTGAAGTCATATTGCATGGTACCCATTCCACGGGTCTCAACTCTCCAGGTTTAAGGTATTCTTCCTTCAGCTAAAACATGCATGTGGAACCCAGAGTATGATCAACCACGTGAGCGGGAGACGTGTTCCAATATGTGTCAGTTTTCGTCCCCTGGTACTCGGGTGCAACATTCCAGACGCTTTACTAACACTCTCCCGACTTGGAGAGTCAGTGCCTTTAACCTCCTCTTTGGCCCAGTTTCCAATTTCTGCGGAAGATGAACAGGAATAGGGAGAACCAATGACAGACTAGCTGGAGGTGTCTGGATGGGCAAATTTAACTCTCATTTCGCACCAGGAAGAGGAATTAACCAAAGGCTCAGCGTGCCGTGCCGGAACCAGATTAGGGCCTGAAACAATCCTGCGGTGTTGCGGCCAGCTCACGAGAAAGCGAGTTGAAGAAAGGAGCTCAGGGGCACTGTAATTCACAAAACTGCAGAGTTATAAATGACAGCTATCGTCCAAAAATATACTGAAGTAAGGCTGCCAAGAGGACTTGAAAGCGGGGCAGAATTGCAGGAAACCGATTTCAGGAGGTAGACTGGAATTGCATTGAAAGCATAGGAAAAGAGGCAGAACGTCCACAATGATGCACTTGGCCAAAAAGGGCGTATGCGTTTTTTCCTGAATATATTCAGGAAAAAAGGCATACGCCCTTTTTGGCCAACCAAGCAAGCTTGCAAAGGAAATCTGCACTACAATGAAGTCTCACTTCCCCCCGGTCAAAAGGGCCATCTGAAAAAAGTGTAAAATCCAGAAAGGCAGGACAGGCCATGGAGAACTGGGAGCCTTGTTATGCTGATGGGCGGGATGTCAATTGCCAACAGCCACTCGGGAGAAGTGTATGGTGTTTCCTGAAACATCTAAAAAACAAAGCAACAGAGCCTAGGGCACTTCCACTTATGGTCCTATAGCTTAGAGAAATTAAAATCACAAAGACACAGCCACCCCAAAGGTTGGGACGGCTCTGTTTACAAGAACCTGGTTTACGGTACAAGTTCAATATCGCAGAAAGTGAAAAATGGATAAAGAAGTTGTGGTACTTACGTACAATGCAGTATCACTCAGCAAGGAAATCTATGTCATCAGGCCCGTAGCAGCATAATGAGTGGATTCAGGTATGATGATTCTAACTGAAATAAGTCACACAGAAAAAGAAACATCATAAGATATCACTAATACACGGAATGTAAACTTGGCTACACAGGAACTGAATTCCAAAACAGAACAGGTTCTCAAATTTAGAAACCCAACTTATGCTTGCTTAAGGGGAAAGGTGAGTTGGGGTGCTGCATAAAACCAGAGATTGAAATGAGCACAGATAAAGTTCCTTAAGCCAAATATGGAATAGACAAGAGCTACTCCTTGCACAACGAAATGGACTCAACACCCCATATTAAATGCCTAAGAGTGTACCTGACTAGGAAGTATCTAAAAACCTATGGATTGCTATGTCTCCGAAAGAGAATCAAGCGTGTGTACAGGGGCATAAACGCAGCAGTGATAGGATTGGAGAGGTTCGGTGAGCAAATGAAGACCCTTTGAAGTCATATTGCATGGTAGCCATTCCACGGGTCTCAACTCTCCAGGTTTAAGGGATTCTTCCTTCAGCTAAAACATGCATGTGGAACCCAGAGTATGATCAACCGTGTGATCGGGAGACGTGTTCCAATATGTCTCAGTTTTCGTCCCCTGGTACTCGGGTGCAACATTCCAGACGCTTTACTAACCCCCTCCCGACTTGGAGAGTCAGTGCCTTTAACCTCCTGTTTGGCCCAGTTTGCAATTTCTGCGGAAGATGAACAGGCATAGGGAGAACCAATGACAGACTCGATGGAGGTGTCTGGACGGGCAAATTTCACTCTCATTTCCCACCAGGAGGAGGAATTAACCAAAGGCTCAGCGTGCCGTGCCGGAACCAAATTAGGGCCTGAAACAATCCTGCGGTGTTGTGGCCAGCTCACGAGAAAGCGAGTTGAAGAAAGGAGCTCAGGGGCACTGTAATTCACAAACCTGCAGAGTTATAAATGACAGCTATCGTCCAAAAATATACTGAAGTAAGTCTGCCAAGAGGACTGGAAAGCGGGGCAGAATTGCAGGAAACCGATTTCAGGAGGTAGACTGGAATTGCATTTAAAGCATAGGAAAAGAGGCAGAACGTCCACAATGATGCACTTGGCCAAAAAGGGCGTATGCGTTTTTTGCTGAATATATTCAGGAAAAAACGCATACGCCCTTTTTGGCCAACCAAGCAAGCTTGCAAAGGAAATCTGCACTACAATGAAGTCTCACTTCCCCCCGGTCAAAAGGGCCATCTGAAAAAAGTGTAAAATCCAGAAAGGCAGGACAGGCCATGGAGAACTGGGAGCCTTGTTATGCTGATGGGCGGGATGTAAATTGCCAACAGCCACTCGGGAGAAGTGTATGGTGTTTCCTGAAACATCTAAAAACCAAAGCAACAGAGCCTAGGGCACTTCCACTTATGGTCCTATAGCTTAGGGAAATTAAAATCAAAAAGACACAGCCACCCCAAAGGTTGGGACGGCTCTGTTTACAAGAACCTGGTTTACGGTACAAGTTCAATATCGCAGAAAGTGAAAAATGGATAAAGAAGTTGTGGTACTTACGTACAATGCAATATCACTCAGCAATGAAATCTATGTCATCAGGCCCGTAGCAGCATAATGAGTGGATTCAGGTATGATGATTCTAACTGAAATAAGTCACACAGAAAAAGAAACATCATAAGATATCACTAATACACGGAATGTAAACTTGGCTACACAGGAACTGAATTCCAAAACAGAACAGGGTCTCAAATTTAGAAACCCAACTTATGCTTGCTTAAGGGGAAAGGTGAGTTGGCGTGCTGCATAAAACCAGAGATTGAAATGAGCACAGATAAAGTTCCTTAAGCCACATATGGAATAGACAAGAGCTACTCCTTGCTCAACGAAATGGACTCAACACCCCATATTAAACGCCTAAGAATGTACCTGACTAGGAATATCTTAAAACCTATGGATTGCTATGTCTCCGAAAGAGAATCAAGCGTGTGTACAGGGGCATAAACGTAGCAGTGATAGGACTGGAGAGGTTCGGTGAGCAAATGAAGACCCTTTGAAGTCATATTGCATGGTACCCATTCCACGGGTCTCAACTCTCCAGGTTTAAGGTATTCTTCCTTCAGCTAAAACATGCATGTGGAACCCAGAGTATGATCAACCGTGTGATCGGGGGACGTGTTCAAATATGTCTCAGTTTTCGTCCCCTGGTACTCGGGTGCAACATTCCAGACGCTTTACTAACACACTCCCGACTTGGAGAGTCAGTGCCTTTAACCTCCTGTTTGGCCCAGTTTGCAATTTCTGCGGAAGATGAACAGGCATAGGGAGAACCAATGACAGACTCGATGGAGGTGTCTGGACGGGCAAATTTAACTCTCATTTCCCACCAGGTAGAGGAATTAACCAAAGGCTCAGCGTGCCCTGCCGGAACCAGATTAGGGCCTGAAGCAATCCTGCGGTGTTGCGGCCAGCTCACGAGAAAGCGAGTTGAAGAAAGGAGCTCAGGGGCACAGAAATTCACAAACCTGCCGAGTTATAAATGACAGCTATCGTCCAAAAATATACTGAATTAAGGCTGCCAAGAGGACTTGAAAGCATTGCAGAATTACAGGAAACCGATTTCAGGAGGTAGACTGGAATTGCATTAAAAGCATAGGAAAAGAGGCAGAACGTCCACAATGATGCACTTGGCCAAAATATATTCAGGAAAAAACGCATACGCCCTTTTTGGCCAACCAAGCAAGCTTGCAAAGGAAATCTGCACTACAATGAAGTCTCACTTCCCCCCGGTCAAAAGGGCCATCTGAATAAAGTGTAAAATCCAGAAAGGCAGGACAGGCCATGGAGAACTGGGAGCCTTGTTATGCTGATGGGCGGGATGTAAATTGCCAACAGCCACTCAGGAGAAGTGTATGGTGTTTCCTGAAACATCTAAAAAACAAAGCAACAGAGCCTAGGGCACTTCCACTTATGGTCCTATAGCTTAGTTAATTTAAAATCAAAAAGACACAGCCACCCCAAAAGTTGGGACGGTTCTATTTACTGGAATCTCTTCTACGGCACAAATTAAATATCCCAGAGAGCAAATAATGGATAAAGAAGTTGCGGTACTTATGTACAACAGAATACCACTCAGCAATGAAATCTATGTCACCAGGCCCGTACCAGCATAATGAGTGGATTGAGGCACGATGATTCTAAGTGAAATAAGTCACACAGAAAAAGAAACATCATAAGGTATCACTAATACACGGAATGTGAACTTGGCTACACAGGAACTGAATTACAAAACAGAACAGGGTCTCAAGTTTAGAAAACTAACTTATGCTTGCTTAAGGGGGAAGGTGAGTTGGGGTGCTGCATTAAACCAGAGTTTGAAATTAGCACAGATACCGTTCCATAAGCCAAATATGGAATAGACAAGACCTACCCCTTGCTCAACGAAATGGATTCAACAATGAGGTATCACCTCACACCTGGTAGAATAGGCATCATAGAAAATCTACAAGCAAATAATGCTGGAAAGGGTGTGGAGAAAAGGAACCCTCTTCCACTATTGTTGGGAATATAAATTGATACAGTCACTATGGAGAACAATATGAAATTTCTTAAGAAACTAACAATAGAATTACCATATGATACAGCAATCCCAGTACTGGACATATACCCAGACAAAACCATAAATCAAAAAGAGACATTCACCGCAATGTTCATTGCATCACTATTTACAATATCGAGGTAATGGAAGCAACCTAAATGCCCACAGACAGACGAATGCATAAAGCCGTGGTACATATATAAAATGGAATATTACTAAGCCATGAAAAGGAATGAAATTGGGTCATTTGTAGAGACGTCGATGCATCTAGAGACTGTCATACAGAGTGAAGTAAGTCAGAAAGAGAAAAACAAATCTTGTATATTCATGCATATATGTGGAACCTAGAAAACCTGTACAGATTAACCATTTTGCAAGGCATAAATAGAGCAACAGATGTAGACAACAAACGTATGGACAACAAGTGGGGAAAGCTGTTGGGGGGGGTGGTGGGAGGAGTTGAGAGACTGGGATTGGCATGTATACATTTATATGTATAAAATAGATAACCAATAAGAACCTGCTGTATAAAAATATAAAATAAAATTCAAAATTAAAAAGAAATAAAATTTTAAAAATAGAAAAAACAATTATTCCCTTCACATACATGTATTTATATGAATAAATTATTTCCATGCTTATATCTGTAAATACAAAAAAGAGGAATAAAATCTACCTTGAACCCAAAACGAAAAAGAGAAAAAAAACACAGAACCCACCAGTTCCACAGAGGAAAACCGTATCAGGGCACTTGCTCCAGTTGTAAACAATTCTGAAGTTGGTCAGTGGTGGGGAATCGTCTCCCATTCAGCCAGCAGCCCCCACGCAACAAGCGTCCTCATTGCAAAGCTGGGGCACCGTGCCGAGGCATCTGTGAGTAAACGTGAGCTGAGCCCCAGGCCAGTTGCTGCTGAACTATTCCCACCCATCCCAGGTAAAACACCTGAATATATACAAGGACTTGAAAGCCTAGAGGGAGGGCCATAGAGCCACACGAGTGACAGCATGCCGGCCGACTTGGTGCCTGCAGGCCAGCCAGGATGGTCCTGGCCCTGGGTGCTCTTCTGGAAGATTTCCATTTCCCTGCCTGAGATACCCGTCCTGTCCCTGCCCCCACTGCTTTTTTCCTTCCTCACCTCTGCCCAGGGAGAAATTCCAGCAGCAGGTATGGGTGACACATCTTCTTCTTTAGCAGGTGGCAGCCTGGCAACTGCTGCAGAAAGTCCAGCAGAGCCCCACTCACACTGGGCCACCCACAAAGCCGTGGCCTCTCCCTCCCTCCCACCAGCCCAGCCCCGAGACTGCTGACAGGGCAGAGAAAATGGCGTCAGGCACGGCTGCAGGGGCTCTTGCTGCCTGGAGTGGTATTTATAGTGATCTCAACCCAGGCACACCTGGGGAGGGCTGGCCGGCACGGTAAGGCTGCCCAGGTCAGCCAATCATCACCCCTCAGGGGCTCACAGTTGCAGAAAATGGAACTTGCTGAACCGGCCAGGTCCAAGGAACAGGTGTGGGCTCCTGAGAGTCAGGATAGACAAGGGGCTGCAGCTTTGGCTTGTTTTCTAATCATTTTATCTGGCCCATGAGTGGGAGACAACTTCAAGAAAACCCTCTCCTAATGAGAGGAACCCAGGAGTCAGGGAGAGGAGGGGTGGGTGGTGGTTGGAGACAGAGGCCTGGTGCCCCGGGTGCAGTGGAAGTCTCTGGAAGACCAGGTGGAGGGAGGCCTCACGGAGTGATGCCCAGGGTCACAGACCTGTCGCAGCTGCTGTTTGTTAGTTCAAGTCCTGCTCTGAGGTGCTCTGTGTCAGCTCTGAGCCACAGGTGAGCTGGGGGTGCTCTGCAATGAGGGCTATGTGCACGGTTCCTGTGTGCCCAGCCCTGCCACAGTACCTGCAAGGGTAGCTCTGTATCCTGGGAGGGGCCTGACCACGAGAGCCCTGTGGGCTGGGGTGGGGGTGGGGTACCTGCCCAGGTGAGCTCCATATTCTGGGATTGGTCTGACCACGAGAGCCCCATGGGCTGCTGGGGACCTGGTAAAGGATGTCAGGACAGTCAGTGAAGCCACCGAGGATATACCTCCAGTTGCTCCTAGTTCCTACACCCTGCTGGTCATTCTACCAACCACCAGGACATGGTATTCTGTATTAGTCTTCAATGATGCCTTCTTTTGTATTCCATTAGTCCCAGAGTCACAAGAAATTTTGGCTTGTGAGTGGCAGGACTCAACATACAACTAAAACAATACTTCCGGGCCGTCTGGCCCCAAGGGTGCAAAAATTCCCACACCATCTTTGGGGAAAGCTTAGCTAAAGACCTAAAAGTTCTACCTCTGGAAAAGGAAACCCTCCTTCAATATGCAGACGACATTCTGATCGCCAGCCCTACTAAGGAGGCCTCTGAACTACCAAGCCAATAAAGGATAGAAGTTGTCCAAGAAAAAGCTCAAATATCACAGACTGCCGTGACCTGCCTGGGCTTCATTCTCACAGAAGGTTGGAGAAGTCCATCCCAGGAAAGGGAAGAAACCATTTTCAGCCTTACCCCTTTCTAAAACTAGAAGATAGCTTAGGGGTTCCTGGGGAGGCCAGGGTTTGCTGCTTCTGGATCCCTAACTACAGTCTACTAGCTGGGCCTCTATATGAAACACTGAAAGGAAAAGATGATGATCCTTTTGAATAGAATCCACAAGTGGCCTTTCAAGAATGGAAAGAGCAGTCAATTCAGACCCTTGCCCTGGAACTCCCTAATTTAGCTAAACCCTTTGACCTTTACATTCCCGGTGAAAGGTGAATCGCCATTGGAGAATTAGTGCAAAACCTGGGACCACTTGAAATGGAACAATGCAAGAATGCCATCCAGGTAGGATAAACTATGGTCACCAAGGGGCTTGGCCCACTGCCACATCTGGCCAAGATACTGGCGGTATCTAAAAACCTGGAAATCAGCAGCCCAAAAGGCCACCTCCCTCCTAAGGGAAAAGGACCCCACGTGGTGATCCTAACCACCAACCATGCCCTGAAGTTGCAGGGTTCGCTCCGTGGGCACACCGACCTCGAGTGAGGAGGCCCTCCAACTCCAACATCCAGAGAGATAACCGGGGGCAACAGGGCACCATGACGACTCGTGTGAACATCACTTGACCTGGAGTTTCTCTCATAAAACAACAAGAGTGTGTCCCAAAAGAGTAGACTACTGCTTGCAGGACTTACTGCACCCAGAGGGGAGCTAATAATCTTGGCGGGGGAACCGTATATCACACTGTCACCATAGAAAAGCCTACAGACACCGTGATGATGGTGGCCAGTAAGACCGGCTGGACTCTTGTTTACTTCAAAAGGCTGTTGACTCAGTGGCCATCACGGTCCTTGATCACCACTGACCCTGGACTGTCTGGGAGTTGAGCGGGCAGGGCTCTGACACCTGGTGCTGTTTGTACGTTAATTCAGGGGCCTAATTGAAGAAAGCGCAGACTACTGGTCAGAGCATCTAGGCTGGCAGAAACGGTCGGCCTAAGGTGGCCGAACAAATGTGGGGCGGGGTGAAACCGGCCCCCACAGCGTCTCTGCACATCTCTTTCCTGGACCCTTAAAGGTCATTAGAATCTATAACACTTCCAATGCTGGTGCTCAGGTGGACGAGCAGGGAGGCAGGGGGCCTGGGGACAATCAACGTCACCTGGAGGCTGCTGGGGAGAAGCTCTGACCCTCGCCCCAGGGTATGAGGGCTCCCAACTCAGCACTCAGCAGTTACAGAAGAAGGGTCTGCACCCTCAGCACTCCAAGAATGAGGAACGGGACAAAAGGCAGAGGGGGGGTTTGTCCCCAGCAAAGCCCATTAAAAATCCCTGGGAGATAAAAATAGAATCTGGGCAATAAAGTCAAGTCTAACCTTTTTTATCCTTTGTGCTTTGTCTAATTTCACGTGCTCCTAGGGTCCCGCATGCAGAGGTTCCACACCCGGCACTTCAGACCAGATTTCCTAGTGCAGAATGGCTGGGGCCCAGTGCAGACTCCGCGATATAGAGCCTGAGCTACAGCCAACCCGGCCCTCGAGAGCTCCGCCCCCTCCCTCCCACTGACTCTGACAGGATCTCTACACAGCAGCCTAGCCCACAGCCCACGGGGTAGTACATGCTCTCACCTCTCCATTCTCTGATCAAAATATAAAGTTTCCTTTGCTTGTGAACCAAACTCAGTCTCGATCTGTTGGCCCCAATGACACTGGGCAGGGGGACACTTGTTGGGGTCCACTCTGGAGGATCAGTAACAGAAATTGAGACTATTGTAACCTCAATGAACAGATGTGTGAGCCAAAGTGTAGTTAACATAGAACAGTGTATAGGGCTCGGGTAAAATAAGATGTTTCTAACACTTCCATTGGATATTTCCATCACTTTATTATAAGCAAGTTCAGTGAAAAGGTTTGTCTTATTTGTCAGCTCAATATTAGAGAAATGAAGTGATTTCTTTCCAAGGATGTACATCTAATAATCTTGGTTAAACCTTCAATCTTGTTTTAAATGCTTTTCCATTGAAAATGATACCTCTCTTTCAGCTCCCCCATTTCTGAGAAGTATAAAATCTTATAATTTATTATTACCAAAGGGGAAAGGTGGGAGGAGGGATAAATTAACAGTTTGGGATTAACACATACACACTGCTATGTATAAAATAGATCATCAACAAGGAACTACTGTATAGCACAGGGAACTACACTCAACATTTTGCAATAACCTATAAGGGGAAATAATCTGAAAAAGAATAGATATTTTTATTGACATCATCTATCAATGACAGTTAAAGTGTAACCTAAGGGAAGCTGGTGGTGAGTGCTTCTGACCCTGAAGACTTCAATCATCTAAAGTTTGGACTCTGCCTACTTCCCAAGGCCCTTAATGAACATATGTGTAGCCGTAGCTTAAAAAATTCCCCAGTTTGGGTTTCGGGGAGACACTGATTTTGAAAAAGCCCTGGTGTTCTCCTTACATGAATGGGACTCTTCCTACTGCTAAAACATGTCTGTCACACCCAGAGGATGGTATACCGTCTGATCGGGAAGAGTTTGGAAAAGGCATCTCATCTCCTCATCTCCTGGTGCTCGGGTTCACCCCTCCAGTGTCTTTACTAACAGTCTCCCCACTTGGAGATGTCAGCACTGTCAACATCCTGTTGCGTACAGTTTGGAATTTGTCCAGAGGATGAAGTGGAAGGATGAGGAACAATGAGAGACAAGTCCTACGTGTTCAGACAGGCACATGTCACTCTAATTTCCAATCAGGAAGACGAATTGACCAAAGGCTAGGGTTGCCCATGGAAACAGTATAGGGCTTGAGGAAATCCCGCTGCTTTGTGGCCAGTTCCCATAAACACAAGTTGAACAATAGAACTCAGGGGCAGTAAAATTCACAAAACTGCAGAGTTGAAAATATCCATCACTGAAAAATGTCTTGAGGAAAGTCAGAGAAAAGGACTTGTAAGCAAGGGAGAATGGCAGGAAAGGGATTTGAGGAGGTAGAAAGGACTCGCCATTAAGCACAAGAAAAGGAGCTGAACATTGCCAACATTGCAGTTGGCCAAAAAGGGTGTATGCGTTTTTTTGTGTATATATTCAAGAAAAGAGCGTACACCTTTTTAGCCACCCAAACAGGTGGGCACTGGAAGTCAATACTACAAAAGACATCACTTTGCATCAGTCAGAAGAGCCATCCTCATAAAGCGTAAACAACAGAAATGCAGGACAGGGCAAGGAGAAGAGGGAGCCCTGTGAGACTTATAGTGGAAATGTATATTGCCAACGGCCATTCTGGAGAAGTGTATTGTGTTTACTAAAGCATCTAAACAATGAGCTACAGAGCATAGGGCACTTGCACTCATGGGCGTATATCTTGGGAAAAACAAAACTCGAGAGGACACAGGCACCCCAATGTTTACCCCCTCTCTGTTTAAAAGATCCTCGACTAGGATATAACTTAAATGTCTCTGGAGGGAAAAAATGGATAGAGATGTGGTACTTAGGTAGAGTGGAATATTATTCAGCCTGGAAATCAATGAAATATGGCCAGCTGTAACAACTCCGGAGGAGTTACGTATGATCATTCTAAGTGACAGAATTCAAAAAGAAAAAGACACATATCATAAGATATCACTTAAAGGTGGAATCCAAAATGGCTACACATGAAATAAATTACAAAACAAAAACATAGTCAAATATGTAGAAAACACGCATAAGGCTGCTAAACGGGAAAGGTGGGGAGGGGTGAGGCATCATCCAGGAGGTTGAAATTAGCAAAGATACCATTCCAAATACCAAACTGATAATCAACAAGGCCTACACGGTAGCTAAAAGAACTGCACTCAGCACACTCAAGTCACCGGAAAAGAATATATACGACTGGTAAGAATCTGAAAAAGAATTTATTGATGTCTCTCTGTATGTGAATCAAGTGGATGTACAGCAGCAAGAAACAGAGCTTTGAAAATCAGCTGTAACCAATATAGTAATAAATTGAAAAAAATAAACGACAGAGAGACAGAGAAAACCTCTTACAACTTTTCCTCAGGGACGGTGATGCAACATGGATTGAACACATCTAGACCCACAGCAGGATGAGACATAAGGCTGGAAACTGTTTGCGCTAAGAGAAATGTGAGGTTGGGTGAGGAAATGCACACCCTTTAAAGTAATACTACCTGGTACCCATTCAATGGGTCCCAAATCTGCAGGTTCAAGGGATCTTCCTACAGCTAAAACATGCATGGAAAACCCAGGGGACTGTACACCATGTGATGCACCTCATTTATCCTCTCCTGGTGCTCCTGTTCACCATTCCAGCCACGTTACTTAGAAGCTCCCCACTTGGAGAATCAGCACATTTAAACTTCTGTTTCACACATTTTGCAAATTGTGAGGAGGATGAACGGGAAGAGGGGGAACCAATGAGAGAAGAGTTGTAGGGGTTTGGACGGGCACATATCACTCTAATTTCCCATTAAGAATAAGAATTAAAAAAAGGCTCAGCCTGCCTCGCCGGAGCCAAAATAGGGCCTGAAGCAATCCTGCGGGTTTGAGGCCAGCTCACAAAAGAGCAACTTAAAACATGGAGCTCAGGGTCACTGCAATTCACAAACCTGCAGAGTTATAAATGAAAACTAACGTCCAAAAATATGTCGAGGTAAGGCAAAGAAGAGGATCTGAATGCAAGACAGAATTGCAAGAAACAGATTTCAAGAGATAGATTGGACTCGTCTTTAACGCACATGAAAAGCGGCAGAATTTCGACAATGATGCAGTTGGCCCAAAAGGGCGTATGCGATTTTTCCTGATTATATCCAGGAAAAAACGCATACGCACTTTATGGGCAACGAAGCAAGCAAGCAATGCAAATGTGCACAACAAAGAAGTCTCATTTCCCACCGGTCAAAAGGGCCATCCTAAAAAGTTGTAAAAACCAGAAATGCAGGACAGGCCATGGAGAACAGGGAGCCTTTATACGCTGATGGGCAGTGTGTGAACTGCCGAGAGCCACTCTGGAGAAGTGTATGGTGGTTCCTAAATCATCTAAAAACAGAGCTACAGAGCATAGGACACTTCCAATCATGGGAGTATATCTAGGGAAGTCTAAAAATCAACAAGACACAAGCACACCACAGTTTAGGGCTACTCTGTTTACAAGAACCTCAACTTCAGTACACCTTAAATATCCCAGGAAAGAGAACAATGGATAAAGAAGATGTGGTACTTATGTACAATGGAATATCTCTTCACCATGAAATCAATGTAATAAGGCTAGTAGAAGGATAAAGAGTGGATTTAGGTCCGATAATACTACTTGAAATAAGTCAAACAGAAAAAGAAACATATCATAAGATATCACTTATAGAGGGAGGGTAAATATGGCTGCACAAGAAATGAATTACAGAACAGAACAGTGTCTCACATTTAGAAAACACACTTATGTCAGCTTAAGGGGAAAGGAGAGGTGGGGTGATGCATAAAACCAGAGTTTGAAATTAGCACAGATACCGTTCAAGAAACCAAATAGGTATTAGACAAGATCTACACCTTGCTCAATGAACTGGCCTCAACACACCCTATACACCGCAGAGAAATATATCTGAGTAATAAGAATCTTAAAACCCATGTATTGATCTATCTCCATAAGGGAATCAAGTGTGTGCAGAGCGGCACAAACACAGCAGTGAAAATGAGCTAAACCCCATTATAGAAATAAATGTTAAAAACAAAACGCAGAAACAATGAAAGAGAGAAAAATTCTTACAAAATTCGCTCAGGGGCTGTGATGCAACCTGGATTGACCACATATAAACCCACAGCTGGATAAGACATAAGGCTGGACACTTGGGGCTGAGAGGATTGGTGAGCTTCGGTGAGCAACTGCCGAAAGTTTAATGCAATACTTCATGCTACTCATTCCAAGGGTCCCAACACTCCAGGTTGAAGGGAATCTTCCTACAGCTAAACCATGCTTGGGAAACCCAGCGACTGATCGGGAAAGGTTTCTAAAACGCACCACATTTTTCCTCTCCTGGGGCTCCGGATCGACATTCCAGCCGCTTTACTAACAACATCCCCACATGGAGAGTCAATGCCTTTAAGTTCTGGTATCGCACAGTCTTCAGTTAGTGCGGAGGATGAATGGGAATAGGGGGAACCAGTGAGAAACTAGCTGTAGCGGTTTCAATGGGCACATGTCACTCTAATTTCACATCAGTAAGAAGAATGAACCAAAGGCACAGCAAGGTGCCCCAGAAGAAGAATAGGGCTTCAAGGAATCCTGTGGTTATGGGGCAAGATCACAAAACTAAGAGCTGAAAAATGGAGCTAAGGGCCACTGCAATTCAAAAACCTGACTTGCCCAAAAAGGGCGTATGTGTTTTTTCCTGAATATATTCAGGAAAAAACGCATACGCCCTTTTTGGCCAACCAAGCAAGCTTGCAAAGGAAAACTGCACTACAATGAAGTCTCAATTCCCCCTGGTCAAAAGGGCCATCTGAAAAAAGTGTAAAATCCATAAAGGCATGACAGGCCATGGAGAACTGGGAGCCATCTTATGCTGATGGGCAGGATGTAAATTGCCAACAGCCACTCGGGAGAAGTGTATGGTGTTTCCTGAAACATCTAAAAAACAAAGCAACAGAGCCTAGGGCACTTCCACTTATGGTACTATAGTTTAGCGCAATTAAAATCAAAAAGACACAGCCACCCCAAAGTTTGGGATGGCTCTGTTTACAAGAACCTCATATACGGTACAAGTTCAATATCGCAGAAAGTGAAAAATGGATAAAGAAGTTGTGGTACTTACGTACAATGCAATATCACTCAGCAATGAAATCTATGTCATCAGGCCCGTAGCAGCATAATGAGTGGACTAAGTACGATGAATCTAACTGAACTAAGTCACACAGAAAAAGAAACATCATAAGGTATCACTAATACATGGAATGTAAACTTGGCTACACAGGAACTGAATTCCAAAACAGAACAGGGTCTCAAATTTAGAAAACCAACTTATGCTTGCTTAAGGGGAAAGGTGAGTTGGGGTGCTGCATAAAACCAGAGATTGAAATGAGCACAGATAAAGTTCCTTAAGCCAAATATGGAATAGACAACAGCTACTCCTTGCTCAACGAAACGGACTCATCACCCCATATTAAACGCCTAAGAATGTACCTGACTAGTAAGTAGCTTAAAACCTAGGGAATGCTATGTCTCCGAAAGAGAATCAAGCGTGTGTACAGGGGCATAAACACAGCAGTGATAGGATTGGAGAGGTTCGGTGAGCAAATGAAGACCCTTTGAAGTCATATTGCATGGTACTCATTCCACGGGTCTCAACTCTCCAGGTTTAAGGGATTCTTCCTTCAGCTAAAACATGCATGTGGAACCCAGAGTATGATCAACCGTGTGATTGGGAGACGTGTTCAAATATGTCTCAGTTTTCATCCTCTGGTACTCGGATGCAACATTCCAGACGCTTTACTAACACTCTCCCGACTTGGAGAGTCAGTGCCTTTAACCTCCTGTTTGGCCCAGTTTGCAATTTCTGCAGAAGATGAACAGGAATAAGGAGGACCAATGAGAGACTAGCTGGAGGTGTCTGGACGGGCAAATTTAACTCTCATTTCCCACCAGGAAGAGGAATTAACCAAAGGCTCAGCGTGCCGTGCCGGAACCAGATTAGGGCCTGAAGCCATCCTGCAGTGTTGCGACCAGGTCACGAGAAAGCGAGTTGAAGAAAGGAGCTCAGGGGCACAGAAATTCACAAACCTGCAGAGTTATAAATGACAGCTATCGTCCAAAAATATACTGAAGTAAGGCTGCCAAGAGGACATGAAAGTGGGGCAGAATTGCAGGAAACCGATTTCAGGAGGTAGACTGGAATTGCATTTAAAGCATAGGAAAAGAGGCAGAACGTCCACAATGATGCACTTGGCCAAAATATATTTAGGAAAAAACGCATACGCCCTTTTTGGCCAACCAAGCAAGCTTGCAAAGGAAATCTGCACTACAATGAAGTCTCACTTCCCCCCGGTCAGAAGGGCCATCTGAAAAAAGTGTAAAATCCAGAAAGGCAGGACAGGCCATGGAGAACTGGGAGCCTTGTTATGCTGATGGGCGGGATGTCAATTGCCAACAGCCACTCGGGAGAAGTGTATGGTGTTTCCTGAAACATCTAAAAAACAAAGCAACAGAGCCTAGGGCACTTCCACTTATGGTCCTATAGCTTAGGGAAATTAAAATCAAAAAGACACAGCCACCCCAAAGTTTGGGACGGCTCTGTTTACAAGAACCTGGTTTACGGTACAAGTTCAATACCGCAGAAAGTGAAAAATCGATAAAGAAGTTGTGGTACTTACGTACAATGCAGTATCACTCAGCAATGAAATCTATGTCATCAGGCCCGTAGCAGCATAATGAGTGGATTCAGGTAGGATGATTCTAACTGAAATAAGTCACACAGAAAAAGAAACATCATAAGATATCACTAATACACGGAATGTAAACTTGGCTACACAGGAACTGAATTCCAAAACAGAACAGGGTCTCAAATTTAGAAAACCAAATTATGCTTGCTTAAGGGGAAAGGTGAGTTGGGGTGCTGCATAAAACCAGAGATTGAAATGAGCCCAGATAAAGTTCCTTTAGCCAAATATGGAATAGACAACAGCTACTCCTTGCTCAATGAAATGGACTCATCACCCCATATTAAACACCTAAGAATGTACCTGACTAGTAAGTAGCTTAAAACCTATGGATTGCTATGTCTCCAAAAGAGAATCAAGCGTGTGTACAGGGGCATAAACGCAGCAGTGATAGGATTGGAGAGGTTCGGTGAGCAAATGAAGACCCTTTGAAGTCATATTGCATGGTACCCATTCCACGGGTCTCAACTCTCCAGGTTTAAGGGAATCTTACTTCAGCTAAAACATGCATGTGGAACCCAGAGTATCATCAACCGTCTGATCGGGAGACGTGTTCCAATATGTCTCAGTTTTCATCCTCTGGTACTCGGGTGCAACATTCCAGATGCTTTACTAACACTCTCCCGACTTCGAGAGTCAGTGCCTTTAACCTCCTGTTTGGCCCAGTTTGCAATTTCTGCAGAAGATGAACACGAATAGGGAGAACCAATGAGAGACTAGCTGGAGGTGTCTGGACGGGCAAATTTAACTCTCATTACCCACCAGGAAGAGGAATTAACCAAAGGCTAAGCGTGCCGTGCCAGAACCAGATTAGGGCCTGAAGCCATCCTGCGGTGTTGCGGCCAGCTCACGAGAAAGCGAGTTGAAGAAAGGAGCTCAGGGGCACTGTAATTCACAAACCTGCCGAGTTATAAATGACAGCTATCGTCCAAAAATATACTGAAGTAAGGCTGCCAAGAGGACTTGAAAGCAGGGCAGAATTGCAGGAAACCGATTTCAGGAGGTAGACTGGAATTGCATTTAAAGCATAGGAAAAGAGGCAGAACGTCCACAATGATGCACTTGGCCAAAAAGGGCGTATGCGTTTTTTCCTGAATATATTCAGAAAAAATGCACACGCCCTTTTTGGCCAACCAAGCAAGCTTGCAAAGGAAATCTGCACTACAATGAAGTCTCACTTCCCCCCGGTCAAAAGGGCCATCTGAAAAAGTGTAAAATCCAGAAAGGCAGAACAGGCCATGGAGAAGTGGGAGCCTTGTTATGCTGATGGGCGGGATGTAAATTGCCAACAGCCACTCGGGAGAAGTGTATGGTGTTTCCTGAAACATCTAAAAAACAAAGCAACAGATCCTAGGGCACTTCCACTTATGGTCCTATAGCTTAGAGAAATTAAAATCATAAAGACACAGCCACCCCAAAGGTTGGGACGGCTCTGTTTACAAGAACCTGTTTTACGGTACAAGTTCAATATCGCAGAAAGTGAAAAATGGATAAAGAAGTTGTGGTACTTACGTACAATGCAGTATCACTCAGCAAGGAAATCTATGTCATCAGGCCCGTAGCAGCATAATGAGTGGATTCAGGTATGATGATTCTAACTGAAATAAGTCACACAGAAAAAGAAACATCATAAGATATCACTAATACACGGAATGTAAACTTGGCTACACAGGAACTGAATTCCAAAACAGAACAGGTTCTCAAATTTAGAAACCCAACTTATGCTTGCTTAAGGGGAAAGGTGAGTTGGGGTGCTGCATAAAACCAGAGATTGAAATGAGCACAGATAAAGTTCCTTAAGCCAAATATGGAATAGACAAGAGCTACTCCTTGCACAACGAAATGGACTCAACACCCCATATTAAATGCCTAAGAGTGTACCTGACTAGGAAGTATCTAAAAACCTATGGATTGCTATGTCTCCGAAAGAGAATCAAGCGTGTGTACAGGGGCATAAACGCAGCAGTGATAGGATTGGAGAGGTTCGGTGAGCAAATGAAGACCCTTTGAAGTCATATTGCATGGTACCCATTCCACGGGTCTCAACTCTCCAGGTTTAAGGGATTCTTCCTTAAGCTAAAACATGCATGTGGAACCCAGAGTATGGTCAACCGTGTGATCGGGAGATGTGTTCCAATATGTGTCAGTTTTCGTCCCCTGGTACTCGGGTGCAACATTCCAGACGCTTTACTAACACTCTCCTGACTTGGAGAGTCAGTGCCTTTAACCTCCTGTTTGGCCCAGTTTGCAATTTCTGCGGAAGATGAACAGGAATAGGGAGAACCAATGAGAGACTAGCTGGAGGTGTCTGGACGGGCAAATTTAACTCTCATTTCCCACCAGGAAGATGAATTAACCAAAGGCTCAGCGTGCCGTGCCGGAACCAGATTAGGGCCTGAAGCCATCCTGCGGTGTTGCGGCCAGCTCACGAGAAAGCGAGTTGAAGAAAGGAGCTCAGGGGCACTGTAATTCACAACCCTGCAGAGTTATAAATGACAGCTATCGTCCAAAAATATACTGAAGTAAGGCTGCCAAGAGGACTTGAAAGCGGGGCAGAATTGCAGGAAACCGATTTCAGGAGGTAGACTGGAATTGCATTTAAAGCATAGGAAAAGAGGCAGAACGTCCACAATGATGCACTTGGCCAAAAAGGGCGTATGCGTTTTTTCCTGAATATATTCAGGAAAAAACGCATACGCCCTTTTTGGCCAACCAAGCAAGCTTGCAAAGGAAATCTGCACTACAATGAAGTCTCACTTCCCCCCGGTCAAAAGGGCCATCTGAAAAAAGTGTAAAATCCAGAAAGGCAGGACAGGCCATGGAGACCTGGGAGCCTTGTTATGCTGATGGGCGGGATGTCAATTGCCAACAGCCACTCGGGAGAAGTGTATGGTGTTTCCTGAAACATCTAAAAAACAAAGCAACAGAGCCTAGGGCACTTCCACTTATGGTCCTATAGCTTAGGGAAATTAAAATCAAAAAGACACAGCCACCCCAAAAGTTGGGATGGCTCTGTTTACAAGAACCTGGTTTACGGTACAAGTTCAATACCGCAGAAAGTGAAAAATGGATAAAGAAGTTGTGGTACTTACGTACAATGCAGTATCACACAGCAATGAAATCTATGTCATCAGGCCCGTAGCAGCATAATGAGTGGATTCAGGTACGATGATTCTAACTGAAATAAGTCACACAGAAAAAGAAACATCATAAGATATCACTAATACACGGAATGTAAACTTGGCTACACAGGAACTGAATTACAAAACAGAACAGGTTCTCAAATTTAGAAACCCAACTTATGCTTGCTTAAGGGGAAAGGTGAGTTGGGGTGCTGCATAAAACCAGAGATTGAAATGAGCACAGATAAAGTTCCTTAAGCCAAATATGGAATAGACAAGAGCTACTCCTTGCTCAACGAAATGGACTCAACACCCCATAGTAAACGCCTAAGAATGTACCTGACTAGGAAGTATCTTAAAACCTATGGATTGCTATGTCTCCGAAAGAGAATCAAGCGTGTGTACAGGGGCATAAACGCAGCAGTGATAGGATTGGAGAGGTTCGGTGAGCAAATGAAGACCCTTTGAAGTCATATTGCATGGTACCCATTCCACGGGTCTCAACTCTCCAGGTTTAAGGTATTCTTCCTTCAGCTAAAACATGCATGTGGAACCTAGAGTATGATCAACCGTGTGATCGGGAGACGTGTTCCAATATGTGTCAGTTTTCGTCCCCTGGTACTCGGGTGCAACATTCCAGACGCTTTACTAACACTCTCCCGACTTGGAGAGTCAGTGCCTTTAACCTCCTGTTTGGCCCAGTTTGCAATTTCTGCGGAAGATGAACAGGAATAGGGAGAACCAATGAGAGACTAGCTGGAGGTGTCTGGACGGGCAAATTTAACTCTCATTTCCCACCAGGCAGAGGAATTAACCAAAGGCTCAGCGTGCCGTGCCGGAACCAGATTAGGGCCTGAAGCCATCCTGCGGTGTTGCGGCCAGCTCACGAGAAAGCGAGTTGAAGAAAGGAGCTCAGGGGCACTGTAATTCACAACCCTGCAGAGTTATAAATGACAGCTATCGTCCAAAAATATACTGAAGTAAGGCTGCCAAGAGGACTTGAAAGCGGGGCAGAATTGCAGGAAACCGATTTCAGGAGGTAGACTGGAATTGCATTTAAAGCATAGGAAAAGAGGCAGAACGTCCACAATGATGCACTTGGCCAAAAAGGGCGTATGCGTTTTTTCCTGAATATATTCAGGAAAAAACGCATACGCCCTTTTTGGCCAACCAAGCAAGCTTGCAAAGGAAATCTGCACTACAATGAAGTCTCACTTCCCCCCGGTCAAAAGGGCCATCTGAAAAAAGTGTAAAATCCAGAAAGGCAGGACAGGGCATGGAGAAGTGGGAGCCTTGTTATGCTGATGGGCGGGATGTCAATTGCCAACAGCCACTCGGGAGAAGTGTATGGTGTTTCCTGAAACATCTAAAAAACAAAGCAACAGAGCCTAGGGCACTTCCACTTATGGTCCTATAGCTTAGGGAAATTAAAATCAAAAAGACACAGCCACCCCAAAAGTTGGGACGGCTCTGTTTACAAGAACCTGGTTTACGGTACAAGTTCAATATCGCAGAAAGTGAAAAATGGATAAAGAAGTTGTGGTACTTACGTACAATGCAATATCACACAGCAATGAAATCTATGTCATCAGGCCCGTAGCAGCATAATGAGTGGATTCAGGTACGATGATTCTAACTGAAATAAGTCACACAGAAAAAGAAACATCATAAGATATCACTAATACACGGAATGTAAACTTGGCTACAGAGGAACTGAATTACAAAACAGAACAGGGTCTCAAATTTAGAAACCCAACTTATGCTTGCTTAAGGGAAAGGTGAGCTGGGGTGCTGCATGAAACCAGAGATTGAAATGAGCACAGATAAAGTTCCTTAAGCCAAATATGGAATAGACAAGAGCTACTCCTTGCTCAACGAAATGGACTCAACACCCCATATTAAACGCCTAAGAATGTACCTGACTAGGAAGTATCTTAAAACCTATGGATTGCTATGTCTCCGAAAGAGAATCAAGCGTGTGTACAGGGGCATAAACGCAGCAGTGATAGGACTGGAGAGGTTCGGTGAGCAAATGAAGACCCTTTGAAGTCATATTGCATGGTACCCATTCCACGGGTCTCAACTCTCCAGGTTTAAGGTATTCTTCCTTCAGCTAAAACATGCATGTGGAACCCAGAGTATGATCAACCGTGTGATCGGGAGACGTGTTCCAATATGTGTCAGTTTTCGTCCCCTGGTACTCGGGTGCAACATTCCAGACGCTTTACTAACACTCTCCCGACTTGGAGAGTCAGTGCCTTTAACCTCCTGTTTGGCCCAGTTTGCAATTTCTGCGGAAGATGAACAGGAATAGGGAGAACGAATGAGAGACTAGCTGGAGGGGTCTGGATGGGCAAATGTAACTCTCATTTCCCACCATGAAGTGGAATTAACCAAAGGCTCAGCGTGCCGTGCCGGAACCAGATTAGGGTCTGAAGCAACCCAGCGGCATTGCGGCCAGCTCACGAGAAAGCGAGTTGAAGAAAGGAGCTCAGGGGCACTGTAATTCACAAACCTGCAGAGTTATAAATGACAGCTATCGTCCAAAAATATACTGAAGTAAGGCTGCCAAGAGGACTTGAAAGCGGGGCAGAATTGCAGGAAACCGATTTCAGGAGGTAGACTGGAATTGCATTTAAAGCATAGGAAAAGAGGCAGAACGTCCACAATGATGCACTTGGCCAAAATATATTCAGGAAAAAACGCATACGCCCTTTTTGGCCAACCAAGCAAGCTTGCAAAGGAAATCTGCACTACAATGAAGTCTCACTTCCCCCCGGTCAAAAGGGCCATCTGAAAAAAGTGTAAAATCCAGAAAGGCAGGACAGGCCATGGAGAAGTGGGAGCCTTGTTATGCTGATGGGCGGGATGTAAATTGCCAACAGCCACTCGGGAGAAGTGTATGGTGTTTCCTGAAACATCTAAAAAACAAAGCAACAGAGCCTAGGGCACTTCCACTTATGGTCCTATAGCTTAGGGAAATTAAAATCAAAAAGACACAGCCACCCCAAAGGTTGGGACGGCTCTGTTTACAAGAACCTGGTTTACGGTACAAGTTCAATACCGCAGAAAATGAAAAATGGATAAAGAATTTGTGGTACTTACGTACAATGCAGTATCACTCAGCAATGAAATCTATGTCATCAGGCCCGTAGCAGCATAATGAGTGGATTCAGGTATGATGATTCTAACTGAAATAAGTCACACAGAAAAAGAAACATCATAAGATATCACTAATACACGGAATGTAAACTTGGCTACACAGGAACTGAATTACAAAACAGAACAGGGTCTCAAATTTAGAAAACCAACTTATGCTTGCTTAAGGGGAAAGGTGAGTTGGGGTGCTGCATAAAACCAGAGATTGAAATGAGCACAGATAAAGTTCCTTAAGCCAAATATGGAATACACAAGAGCTACTCCTTGCTCAAGGAAACGGACTCAACACCCCATATTGAACGCCTAAGAATGTACCTGACTAGGAAGTATCTTAAAACCTATGGACTGCTATGTCTCCGAAAGAGAATCAAGCGTGTGTACAGGGGCATAAACGCAGCAGTGATAGGATTGGAGAGGTTCGGTGAGCAAATGAAGACCCTTTGAAGTCATATTGCATGGTACCCATTCCACGGGTCTCAACTCTCCAGTTTTAAGGGATTCTTCCTTCAGCTAAAACATGCATGTGGAACCCAGAGTATGATCAACCGTGTGATCGGGAGACGTGTTCCAATATGTCTCAGTTTTCATCCTCTGGTACTCGGGTGCAACATTCCAGATGCTTTACTAACACTCTCCCGACTTCGAGAGTCAGTGCCTTTAACCTCCTGTTTGGCCCAGTTTGCAATTTCTGCAGAAGATGAACAGGAATAGGGAGAACCAATGAGAGACTAGCTGGAGGTGTCTGGACGGGCAAATTTAACTCTCATTTCCCACCAGGAAGAGGAATTAACCAAAGGCTCAGCGTGCCGCCCCGGAACCAGATTAGGGCCTGAAGCCATCCTGTGGTGTTGCGGCCAGCTCACGAGAAAGCGAGTTGAAGAAAGGAGCTCAGGGGCACTGTAATATACAAACCTGCCGAGTCATAAATGACAGCTATCGTCCAAAAATATACTGAAGTAAGGCTGCCAAGAGGACTTGAAAGCGGGGCAGAATTGCAGGAAACCGATTTCAGGAGGTAGACTGGAATTGCATTTAAAGCATAGGAAAAGAGGCAGAACGTCCACAATGATGCACTTGGCCAAAAAGGGCGTAGGCGTTTTTTCCTGAATATATTCAGGAAAAAACGCATACGCCCTTTTTGGCCAACCAAGCAAGCTTGCAAAGGAAATCTGCACTACAATGAAGTCTCACTTCCCCCCGGTCAAAAGGGCCATCTGAAAAAAGTGTAAAATCCAGAAAGGCAGGACAGGCCATGGAGACCTGGGAGCCTTGTTATGCTGATGGGCGGGATGTCAATTGCCAACAGCCACTAGGGAGAAGTGTATGGTGTTTCCTGAAACATCTAAAAAACAAAGCAACAGAGCCTAGGGCACTTCCACTTATGGTCCTATAGCTTAGGGAAATTAAAATCAAAAAGACACAGCCACCCCAAAGGTTAGGACGGCTCTGTTTACAAGAACCTGGTTTACGGTACAAGTTCAATATCGCAGAAAGTGAAAAATGGATAAAGAAGTTGTGGTACTTACGTACAATGCAGTATCACTCAGCAAGGAAATCTATGTCATCAGGCCCGTAGCAGCATAATGAGTGGATTCAGGTATAATGATTCTAACTGAAATAAGTCACACAGAAAAAGAAACATCATAAGATATCACTAATATACGGAATGTAAACGTGGCTACACAGGAACTGAATTACAAAACAGAACAGGGTCTCAAATTTAGAAACCCAACTTATGCTTGCTTAAGGGGAAAGGTGAGTTGGGGTGCTGCATAAAACCAGAGATTGAAATGAGCACAGATAAAGTTCCTTTAGCCAAATATGGAATAGACAACAGCTATTGTGGAAACCAGAGTATGATCAACGAAACGGACTCATCCTTGCTCAAAGAAACGGACTCATCACCCCATATTAAACACCTAAGAATGTACCTGACTAGTAAGTAGCTTAAAACCTAAGGAATGCTATGTCTCCAAAAGAGAATGAAGCGTGTGTACAGGGGCATAAACGCAGCAGTGATAGGATTGGAGAGGTTCGGTGAGCAAATGAAGACCCTTTGAAGTCATATTGCATGGTACCCATTCCACGGGTCTCAACTCTCCAGGTTTAAGGGATTCTTCCTTCAGCTAAAACATGCATGTGGAAACCAGAGTATGATCAACCGTGTGATCGGGAGACGTGTTCCAATATGTGTCAGTTTTCGTCCCCTGGTACTCGGGTGCAACATTCCAGACGCTTTAGTAACACTCTCCCTACTTGGAGAGTCAGTGCCTTTAACCTCCTGTTTGGCCAAGTTTGCAATTTCTGCGGAAGAAGAACAGGAATAGGGAGAACCAATGAGAGACTAGCTGGAGGTGTCTGGACGGGCAAATTTAACTCTCATTTCCACCAGGAAGAGGAATTAACCAAAGGCTCAGCGTGCCGTGCCGGAACCAGATTAGGGCCTGAAGCAATCCCGCGGTGTTGCGGCCAGCTCACGAGAAAGCGAGTTGAAGAAAGGAGCTCAGGGGCACTGTAATTCACAAACCTGCCGAGTTATAAATGACAGCTATCGTCCAAAAATATACTGAAGTAAGGCTGCCAAGAGGACTTGAAAGCAGGGCAGAATGGCAGGAAACCGATTTCAGGAGGTAGACTGGAATTGCATTTAAAGCATAGGAAAAGAGGCAGAACGTCCACAATGATGCACTTGGCAAAAAAGGGCGTATGCGTTTTTTCCTGAATATATTCAGGAAAAAATGCATACGCCCTTTTTGGCCAACCAAGCAAGCTTGCAAAGGAAATCTGCACTACAATGAAGTCTCACTTCCCCCAGGTCAAAAGGGCCATCTGAAAAAAGTGTAAAATCCAGAAAGGCAGGACAGGCCATGGAGAACTGGGAGCCTTGTTATGCTGATGGGCGGGATGTAAATTGCCAACAGCCACTAGGGAGAAGTGTATGGTGTTTCCTGAAACATCTAAAAAACAAAGCAACAGAGCCTAGGGCACTTCCACTTATGGTCCTATAGCTTAGGGAAATTAAAATCAAAAAGACACAGCCACCCCAAAGGTTGGGACGGCTCTGTTTACAAGAACCTGGTTTACGGTACAAGTTCAATATCGCAGAAAGTGAAAAATGGATAAAGAAGTTGTTGTACTTACGTACAATGCAGTATCACTCAGCAAGGAAATCTATGTCATCAGGCCCGTAGCAGCATAATGAGTGGATTCAGGTATGATGATTCTAACTGAAATAAGTCACACAGAAAAAGAAACATCATAAGATATCACTAATACACGGAATGTAAACTTGGCTACACAGGAACTGAATTACAAAACAGAACAGGGTCTCAAATTCAGAAACCCAACTTATGCTTGCTTAAGGGGAAAGGTGAGTTGGGGTGCTGCATAAAACCAGAGATTGAAATGAGCACAGATAAAGTTCCTTAAGCCAAATATGGAATACACAAGAGCTACTCCTTGCTCAAGGAAACGGACTCAACACCCCATATTGAACGCCTAAGAATGTACCTGACTAGGAAGTATCTTAAAACCTATGGACTGCTATGTCTCCGAAAGAGAATCAAGCGTGTGTACAGGGGCATAAACGCAGCAGTGATAGGATTGGAGAGGTTCGGTGAGCAAATGAAGACCCTTTGAAGTCATATTGCATGGTACCCATTCCACGGGTCTCAACTCTCCAGGTTTAAGGGATTCTTCCTTCAGCTAAAACATGCATGTGGAAACCAGAGTATGATCAACCGTGTGATCGGGAGACGTGTTCCAATATGTGTCAGTTTTCGTCCCCTGGTACTCGGGTGCAACATTCCAGATGCTTTACTAACACTCTCCCGACTTGGAGAGTCAGTGCCTTTAACCTCCTGTTTGGCCCAGTTTGCAATTTCTGCGGAAGAAGAACAGGAATAGGGAGAACCAATGAGAGACTAGCTGGAGGTGTCTGGACGGGCAAATTTAACTCTCATTTCCCACCAGGAAGAGGAATTAACCAAAGGCTCAGCGTGCCGTGCCGGAACCAGATTAGGGCCTGAAGCAATCCCGCGGTGTTGCGGCCAGCTCACGAGAAAGCGAGTTGAAGAAAGGAGCTCAGGGGCACTGTAATTCACAAACCTGCCGAGTTATAAATGACAGCTATCGTCCAAAAATATACTGAAGTAAGGCTGCCAAGAGGACTTGAAAGTGGGGCAGAATTGCAGGAAACCGATTTCAGGAGGTAGACTGGAATTGCATTTAAAGCATAGGAAAAGAGGCAGAACGTCTAAAATGATGCACTTGGCCAAAAAGGGCGTATGCGTTTTTTCCTGAATATATTCAGGAAAAAATGCATACGCCCTTTTTGGCCAACCAAGCAAGCTTGCAAAGGAAATCTGCACTACAATGAAGTCTCACTTCCCCCTGGTCAAAAGGGCCATCTGAAAAAAGTGTAAAATCCAGAAAGGCAGGACAGGCCATGGAGAAGTGGGAGCCTTGTTATGCTGATGGGCGGGATGTCAATTGCCAACAGCCACTCGGGAGAAGTGTATGGTGTTTCCTGAAACATCTAAAAAACAAAGCAACAGAGCCTAGGGCACTTCCACTTATGGTCCTATAGCTTAGGGAAATTAAAATCAAAAAGACACAGCCACCCCAAAGGTTGGGACGTCTCTGTTTACAGGAACGTGGTTTACGGTACAAGTTCAATATCGCAGAAAGTGAAAAATGGATAAAGAAGTTGTGGTACTTACGTACAATGCAGTATCACTCAGCAATGAAATCTATGTCATCAGGCCCGTAGCAGCATAATGAGTGGATTCAGGTATGATGATTCTAACTGAAATAAGTCACACAGAAAAAGAAACATCATAAGATATCACTAATACACGGAATGTAAACTTGGCTACACAGGAACTGAATTACAAAACAGAACAGGGTCTCAAATTTAGAAAAACAACTTATGCTTGCTTAAGGGGAAAGGTGAGTTGGGGTGCTGCATAAAACCAGAGATTGAAATGAGCACAGATAAAGTTCCTTAAGCCAAATGTGGAATACACAAGAGCTACTCCTTGCTCAAGGAAACGGACTCAACACCCCATATTGAACGCCTAAGAATGTACCTGACTAGGAAGTATCTTAAAACCTATGGACTGCTATGTCTCCGAAAGAGAATCAAGCGTGTGTACAGGGGCATAAACGCAGCAGTGATAGGATTGGAGAGGTTCGGTGAGCAAATGAAGACCCTTTGAAGTCATATTGCATGGTACCCATTCCACGGGTCTCAACTCTCCAGTTTTAAGGGATTCTTCCTTCAGCTAAAACATGCATGTGGAACCCAGAGTATGATCAACCGCGTGATCGGGAGACGTGTTCCAATATGTCTCAGTTTTCATCCTCTGGTACTCGGGTGCAACATTCCAGATGCTTTACTAACACTCTCCCGACTTCGAGAGTCAGTGCCTTTAACCTCCTGTTTGGCCCAGTTTGCAATTTCTGCAGAAGATGAACAGGAATAGGGAGAACCAATGAGAGACTAGCTGGAGGTGTCTGGACGGGCAAATTTAACTCTCATTTCCCACCAGGAAGAGGAATTAACCAAAGGCTCAGCGTGCCGCGCCGGAACCAGATTAGGGCCTGAAGCCATCCTGTGGTGTTGCGGCCAGCTCACGAGAAAGCGAGTTGAAGAAAGGAGCTCAGGGGCACTGTAATTCACAAACCTGCCGAGTCATAAATGACAGCTATCATCCAAAAATATACTGAAGTAAGGCTGCCAAGAGGACTTGAAAGTGGGGCAGAATTGCAGGAAACCGATTTCAGGAGGTAGACTGGAATTGCATTTAAAGCATAGGAAAAGAGGCAGAACGTCCACAATGATGCACTTGGCCAAAAAGGGCGTAGGCGTTTTTTCCTGAATATATTCAGGAAAAAACGCATACGCCCTTTTTGGCCAACCAAGCAAGCTTGCAAAGGAAATCTGCACTACAATGAAGTCTCACTTCCCCCCGGTCAAAAGGGCCATCTGAAAAAAGTGTAAAATCCAGAAAGGCAGGACAGGCCATGGAGAAGTGGGAGCCTTGTTATGCTGATGGGCGGGATGTCAATTGCCAACAGCCACTCGGGAGAAGTGTATGGTGTTTCCTGAAACATCTAAAAAACAAAGCAACAGAGCCTAGGGCACTTCCACTTATGGTCCTATAGCTTAGGGAAATTAAAATCAAAAAGACACAGCCACCCCAAAAGTTGGGACGGCTCTGTTTACAAGAACCTGGTTTACGGTACAAGTTCAATATCGCAGAAAGTGAAAAATGGATAAAGAAGTTGTGGTACTTACGTACAATGCAATATCACACAGCAATGAAATCTATGTCATCAGGCCCGTAGCAGCATAATGAGTGGATTCAGGTACGATGATTCTAACTGAAATAAGTCACACAGAAAAAGAAACATCATAAGATATCACTAATACACGGAATGTAAACTTGGCTACACAGGAACTGAATTACAAAACAGAACAGGTTCTCAAATTTAGAAACCCAACTTATGCTTGCTTAAGGGGAAAGGTGAGTTGGGGTGCTGCATAAAACCAGAGATTGAAATGAGCACAGATAAAGTTCCTTAAGCCAAATATGGAATAGACAAGAGCTACTCCTTGCTCAACGAAATGGACTCAACACCCCATATTAAACGCCTAAGAATGTACCTGACTAGGAAGTATCTTAAAACCTATGGATTGCTATGTCTCCGAAAGAGAATCAAGCGTGTGTGCAGGGGCATAAACGCAGCAGTGATAGGATTGGAGAGGTTCGGTGAGCAAATGAAGACCCTTTGAAGTCATATTGCATGGTACCCATTCCACGGGTCTCAACTCTCCAGGTTTAAGGTATTCTTCCTTCAGCTAAAACATGCATGTGGAACCCAGAGTATGATCAACCGTGTGATCGGGAGACGTGTTCCAATATGTGTCAGTTTTCGTCCCCTGGTACTCGGGTGCAACATTCCAGACGCTTTACTAACACTCTCCCGACTTGGAGAGTCAGTGCCTTTAACCTCCTCTTTGGCCCAGTTTCCAATTTCTGCGGAAGATGAACAGGAATAGGGAGAACCAATGACAGACTAGCTGGAGGTGTCTGGATGGGCAAATTTAACTCTCATTTCGCACCAGGAAGAGGAATTAACCAAAGGCTCAGCGTGCCGTGCTGGAACCAGATTAGGGCCTGAAACAATCCTGCGGTGTTGCGGCCAGCTCACGAGAAAGCGAGTTGAAGAAAGGAGCTCAGGGGCACTGTAATTCACAAAACTGCAGAGTTATAAATGACAGCTATCGTCCAAAAATATACTGAAGTAAGGCTGCCAAGAGGACTTGAAAGCGGGGCAGAATTGCAGGAAACCGATTTCAGGAGGTAGACTGGAATTGCATTGAAAGCATAGGAAAAGAGGCAGAACGTCCACAATGATGCACTTGGCCAAAAAGGGCGTATGCGTTTTTTCCTGAATATATTCAGGAAAAAAGGCATACGCCCTTTTTGGCCAACCAAGCAAGCTTGCAAAGGAAATCTGCACTACAATGAAGTCTCACTTCCCCCCGGTCAAAAGGGCCATCTGAAAAAAGTGTAAAATCCAGAAAGGCAGGACAGGCCATGGAGAAGTGGGAGCCTTGTTATGCTGATGGGCGGGATGTCAATTGCCAACAGCCACTCGGGAGAAGTGTATGGTGTTTCCTGAAACATCTAAAAAACAAAGCAACAGAGCCTAGGGCACTTCCACTTATGGTCCTATAGCTTAGAGAAATTAAAATCACAAAGACACAGCCACCCCAAAGGTTGGGACGGCTCTGTTTACAAGAACCTGGTTTACGGTACAAGTTCAATATCGCAGAAAGTGAAAAATGGATAAAGAAGTTGTGGTACTTACGTACAATGCAGTATCACTCAGCAAGGAAATCTATGTCATCAGGCCCGTAGCAGCATAATGAGTGGATTCAGGTATGATGATTCTAACTGAAATAAGTCACACAGAAAAAGAAACATCATAAGATATCACTAATACACGGAATGTAAACTTGGCTACACAGGAACTGAATTCCAAAACAGAACAGGTTCTCAAATTTAGAAACCCAACTTATGCTTGCTTAAGGGGAAAGGTGAGTTGGGGTGCTGCATAAAACCAGAGATTGAAATGAGCACAGATAAAGTTCCTTAAGCCAAATATGGAATAGACAAGAGCTACTCCTTGCACAACGAAATGGACTCAACACCCCATATTAAATGCCTAAGAGTGTACCTGACTAGGAAGTATCTAAAAACCTATGGATTGCTATGTCTCCGAAAGAGAATCAAGCATGTGTACAGGGGCATAAACGCAGCAGTGATAGGATTGGAGAGGTTCGGTGAGCAAATGAAGACCCTTTGAAGTCATATTGCATGGTACCCATTCCACGGGTCTCAACTCTCCAGGTTTAAGGGATTCTTCCTTCAGCTAAAACATGCATGTGGAACCCAGAGTATGATCAACCGTGTGATCGGGAGACGTGTTCCAATATGTCTCAGTTTTCGTCCCCTGGTACTCGGGTGCAACATTCCAGACGCTTTACTAACCCCCTCCCGACTTGGAGAGTCAGTGCCTTTAACCTCCTGTTTGGCCCAGTTTGCAATTTCTGCGGAAGATGAACAGGCATAGGGAGAACCAATGACAGACTCGATGGAGGTGTCTGGACGGGCAAATTTCACTCTCATTTCCCACCAGGAGGAGGAATTAACCAAAGGCTCAGCGTGCCGTGCCGGAACCAAATTAGGGCCTGAAACAATCCTGCGGTGTTGTGGCCAGCTCACGAGAAAGCGAGTTGAAGAAAGGAGCTCAGGGGCACTGTAATTCACAAACCTGCAGAGTTATAAATGACAGCTATCGTCCAAAAATATACTGAAGTAAGTCTGCCAAGAGGACTGGAAAGCGGGGCAGAATTGCAGGAAACCGATTTCAGGAGGTAGACTGGAATTGCATTTAAAGCATAGGAAAAGAGGCAGAACGTCCACAATGATGCACTTGGCCAAAAAGGGCGTATGCGTTTTTTGCTGAATATATTCAGGAAAAAACGCATACGCCCTTTTTGGCCAACCAAGCAAGCTTGCAAAGGAAATCTGCACTACAATGAAGTCTCACTTCCCCCCGGTCAAAAGGGCCATCTGAAAAAAGTGTAAAATCCAGAAAGGCAGGACAGGCCATGGAGAACTGGGAGCCTTGTTATGCTGATGGGCGGGATGTCAAATGCCAACAGCCACTCGGGAGAAGTGTATGGTGTTTCCTGAAACATCTAAAAACCAAAGCAACAGAGCCTAGGGCACTTCCACTTATGGTCCTATAGCTTAGGGAAATTAAAATCAAAAAGACACAGCCACCCCAAAGGTTGGGACGGCTCTGTTAACAAGAACCTGGTTTACGGTACAAGTTCAATATCGCAGAAAGTGAAAAATGGATAAAGAAGTTGTGGTACTTACGTACAATGCAATATCACTCAGCAATGAAATCTATGTCATCAGGCCCGTAGCAGCATAATGAGTGGATTCAGGTATGATGATTCTAACTGAAATAAGTCACACAGAAAAAGAAACATCATAAGATATCACTAATACACGGAATGTAAACTTGGCTACACAGGAACTGAATTCCAAAACAGAACAGGGTCTCAAATTTAGAAACCCAACTTATGCTTGCTTAAGGGGAAAGGTGAGTTGGGGTGCTGCATAAAACCAGAGATTGAAATGAGCACAGATAAAGTTCCTTAAGCCACATATGGAATAGACAAGAGCTACTCCTTGCTCAACGAAATGGACTCAACACCCCATATTAAACGCCTAAGAATGTACCTGACTAGGAGTATCTTAAAACCTATGGATTGCTATGTCTCCGAAAGAGAATCAAGCGTGTGTACAGGGGCATAAACGTAGCAGTGATAGGACTGGAGAGGTTCGGTGAGCAAATGAAGACCCTTTGAAGTCATATTGCATGGTACCCATTCCACGGGTCTCAACTCTCCAGGTTTAAGGTATTCTTCCTTCAGCTAAAACATGCATGTGGAACCCAGAGTATGATCAACCGTGTGATCGGGGGACGTGTTCAAATATGTCTCAGTTTTCGTCCCCTGGTACTCGGGTGCAACATTCCAGACGCTTTACTAACACACTCCCGACTTGGAGAGTCAGTGCCTTTAACCTCCTGTTTGGCCCAGTTTGCAATTTCTGCGGAAGATGAACAGGCATAGGGAGAACCAATGACAGACTCGATGGAGGTGTCTGGACGGGCAAATTTAACTCTCATTTCCCACCAGGTAGAGGAATTAACCAAAGGCTCAGCGTGCCCTGCCGGAACCAGATTAGGGCCTGAAGCAATCCTGCGGTGTTGCGGCCAGCTCACGAGAAAGCGAGTTGAAGAAAGGAGCTCAGGGGCACTGTAATTCACAAACCTGCCGAGTTATAAATGACAGCTATCGTCCAAAAATATACTGAATTAAGGCTGCCAAGAGGACTTGAAAGCATTGCAGAATTACAGGAAACCGATTTCAGGAGGTAGACTGGAATTGCATTAAAAGCATAGGAAAAGAGGCAGAACGTCCACAATGATGCACTTGGCCAAAATATATTCAGGAAAAAACGCATACGCCCTTTTTGGCCAACCAAGCAAGCTTGCAAAGGAAATCTGCACTACAATGAAGTCTCACTTCCCCCCGGTCAAAAGGGCCATCTGAATAAAGTGTAAAATCCAGAAAGGCAGGACAGGCCATGGAGAACTGGGAGCCTTGTTATGCTGATGGGCGGGATGTAAATTGCCAACAGCCACTCAGGAGAAGTGTATGGTGTTTCCTGAAACATCTAAAAAACAAAGCAACAGAGCCTAGGGCACTTCCACTTATGGTCCTATAGCTTAGTTAATTTAAAATCAAAAAGACACAGCCACCCCAAAAGTTGGGACGGTTCTATTTACTGGAATCTCTTCTACGGCACAAATTAAATATCCCAGAGAGCAAATAATGGATAAAGAAGTTGCGGTACTTATGTACAACAGAATACCACTCAGCAATGAAATCTATGTCACCAGGCCCGTACCAGCATAATGAGTGGATTGAGGCACGATGATTCTAAGTGAAATAAGTCACACAGAAAAAGAAACATCATAAGGTATCACTAATACACGGAATGTGAACTTGGCTACACAGGAACTGAATTACAAAACAGAACAGGGTCTCAAGTTTAGAAAACTAACTTATGCTTGCTTAAGGGGGAAGGTGAGTTGGGGTGCTGCATTAAACCAGAGTTTGAAATTAGCACAGATACCGTTCCATAAGCCAAATATGGAATAGACAAGACCTACCCCTTGCTCAACGAAATGGATTCAACAATGAGGTATCACCTCACACCTGGTAGAATAGGCATCATAGAAAATCTACAAGCAAAAAATGCTGGAAAGGGTGTGGAGAAAAGGAACCCTCTTCCACTATTGTTGGGAATATAAATTGATACAGTCACTATGGAGAACAATATGAAATTTCTTAAGAAACTAACAATAGAATTACCATATGATACAGCAATCCCAGTACTGGACATATACCCAGACAAAACCATAAATCAAAAAGAGACATTCACCGCAATGTTCATTGCATCACTATTTACAATATCGAGGTAATGGAAGCAACCTAAATGCCCACAGACAGACGAATGCATAAAGCCGTGGTACATATATAAAATGGAATATTACTAAGCCATGAAAAGGAATGAAATTGGGTCATTTGTAGAGACGTCGATGCATCTAGAGACTGTCATACAGAGTGAAGTAAGTCAGAAAGAGAAAAACAAATCTTGTATATTCATGCATATATGTGGAACCTAGAAAACCTGTACAGATTAACCATTTTGCAAGGCATAAATAGAGCAACAGATGTAGACAACAAACGTATGGACAACAAGTGGGGAAAGCTGTTGGGGGGGGTGGTGGGAGGAGTTGAGAGACTGGGATTGGCATGTATACATTTATATGTATAAAATAGATAACCAATAAGAACCTGCTGTATAAAAATATAAAATAAAATTCAAAATTAAAAAGAAATAAAATTTTAAAAATAGAAAAAACAATTATTCCCTTCACATACATGTATTTATATGAATAAATTATTTCCATGCTTATATCTGTAAATACAAAAAAGAGGAATAAAATCTACCTTGAACCCAAAACGAAAAAGAGAAAAAAAACACAGAACCCACCAGTTCCACAGAGGAAAACCGTATCAGGGCACTTGCTCCAGTTGTAAACAATTCTGAAGTTGGTCAGTGGTGGGGAATCGTCTCCCATTCAGCCAGCAGCCCCCACGCAACAAGCGTCCTCATTGCAAAGCTGGGGCACCGTGCCGAGGCATCTGTGAGTAAACGTGAGCTGAGCCCCAGGCCAGTTGCTGCTGAACTATTCCCACCCATCCCAGGTAAAACACCTGAATATATACAAGGACTTGAAAGCCTAGAGGGAGGGCCATAGAGCCACACGAGTGACAGCATGCCGGCCGACTTGGTGCCTGCAGGCCAGCCAGGATGGTCCTGGCCCTGGGTGCTCTTCTGGAAGATTTCCATTTCCCTGCCTGAGATACCCGTCCTGTCCCTGCCCCCACTGCTTTTTTCCTTCCTCACCTCTGCCCAGGGAGAAATTCCAGCAGCAGGTATGGGTGACACATCTTCTTCTTTAGCAGGTGGCAGCCTGGCAACTGCTGCAGAAAGTCCAGCAGAGCCCCACTCACACTGGGCCACCCACAAAGCCGTGGCCTCTCCCTCCCTCCCACCAGCCCAGCCCCGAGACTGCTGACAGGGCAGAGAAAATGGCGTCAGGCACGGCTGCAGGGGCTCTTGCTGCCTGGAGTGGTATTTATAGTGATCTCAACCCAGGCACACCTGGGGAGGGCTGGCCGGCACGGTAAGGCTGCCCAGGTCAGCCAATCATCACCCCTCAGGGGCTCACAGTTGCAGAAAATGGAACTTGCTGAACCGGCCAGGTCCAAGGAACAGGTGTGGGCTCCTGAGAGTCAGGATAGACAAGGGGCTGCAGCTTTGGCTTGTTTTCTAATCATTTTATCTGGCCCATGAGTGGGAGACAACTTCAAGAAAACCCTCTCCTAATGAGAGGAACCCAGGAGTCAGGGAGAGGAGGGGTGGGTGGTGGTTGGAGACAGAGGCCTGGTGCCCCGGGTGCAGTGGAAGTCTCTGGAAGACCAGGTGGAGGGAGGCCTCACGGAGTGATGCCCAGGGTCACAGACCTGTCGCAGCTGCTGTTTGTTAGTTCAAGTCCTGCTCTGAGGTGCTCTGTGTCAGCTCTGAGCCACAGGTGAGCTGGGGGTGCTCTGCAATGAGGGCTATGTGCACGGTTCCTGTGTGCCCAGCCCTGCCACAGTACCTGCAAGGGTAGCTCTGTATCCTGGGAGGGGCCTGACCACGAGAGCCCTGTGGGCTGGGGTGGGGGTGGGGTACCTGCCCAGGTGAGCTCCATATTCTGGGATTGGTCTGACCACGAGAGCCCCATGGGCTGCTGGGGACCTGGTAAAGGATGTCAGGACAGTCAGTGAAGCCACCGAGGATATACCTCCAGTTGCTCCTAATTCCTACACCCTGCTGGTCATTCTACCAACCACCAGGACATGGTATTCTGTATTAGTCTTCAATGATGCCTTCTTTTGTATTCCATTAGTCCCAGAGTCACAAGAAATTTTGGCTTGTGAGTGGCAGGACTCAACATACAACTAAAACAATACTTCCGGGCCGTCTGGCCCCAAGGGTGCAAAAATTCCCACACCATCTTTGGGGAAAGCTTAGCTAAAGACCTAAAAGTTCTACCTCTGGAAAAGGAAACCCTCCTTCAATATGCAGACGACATTCTGATCGCCAGCCCTACTAAGGAGGCCTCTGAACTACCAAGCCAATAAAGGATAGAAGTTGTCCAAGAAAAAGCTCAAATATCACAGACTGCCGTGACCTGCCTGGGCTTCATTCTCACAGAAGGTTGGAGAAGTCCATCCCAGGAAAGGGAAGAAACCATTTTCAGCCTTACCCCTTTCTAAAACTAGAAGACAGCTTAGGGGTTCCTGGGGAGGCCAGGGTTTGCTGCTTCTGGATCCCTAACTACAGTCTACTAGCTGGGCCTCTATATGAAACACTGAAAGGAAAAGATGATGATCCTTTTGAATAGAATCCAGAAGTGGCCTTTCAAGAATGGAAAGAGCAGTCAATTCAGACCCTTGCCCTGGAACTCCCTAATTTAGCTAAACCCTTTGACCTTTACATTCCCGGTGAAAGGTGAATCGCCATTGGAGAATTAGTGCAAAACCTGGGACCACTTGAAATGGAACAATGCAAGAATGCCATCCAGGTAGGATAAACTATGGTCACCAAGGGGCTTGGCCCACTGCCACATCTGGCCAAGATACTGGCGGTATCTAAAAACCTGGAAATCAGCAGCCCAAAAGGCCACCTCCCTCCTAAGGGAAAAGGACCCCACGTGGTGATCCTAACCACCAACCATGCCCTGAAGTTGCAGGGTTCGCTCCGTGGGCACACCGACCTCGAGTGAGGAGGCCCTCCAACTCCAACATCCAGAGAGATAACCGGGGGCAACAGGGCACCATGACGACTCGTGTGAACATCACTTGACCTGGAGTTTCTCTCATAAAACAACAAGAGTGTGTCCCAAAAGAGTAGACTACTGCTTGCAGGACTTACTGCACCCAGAGGGGAGCTAATAATCTTGGCGGGGGAACCGTATATCACACTGTCACCATAGAAAAGCCTACAGACACCGTGATGATGGTGGCCAGTAAGACCGGCTGGACTCTTGTTTACTTCAAAAGGCTGTTGACTCAGTGGCCATCACGGTCCTTGATCACCACTGACCCTGGACTGTCTGGGAGTTGAGCGGGCAGGGCTCTGACACCTGGTGCTGTTTGTACGTTAATTCAGGGGCCTAATTGAAGAAAGCGCAGACTACTGGTCAGAGCATCTAGGCTGGCAGAAACGGTCGGCCTAAGGTGGCCGAACAAATGTGGGGCGGGGTGAAACCGGCCCCCACAGCGTCTCTGCACATCTCTTTCCTGGACCCTTAAAGGTCATTAGAATCTATAACACTTCCAATGCTGGTGCTCAGGTGGACGAGCAGGGAGGCAGGGGGCCTGGGGACAATCAACGTCACCTGGAGGCTGCTGGGGAGAAGCTCTGACCCTCGCCCCAGGGTATGAGGGCTCCCAACTCAGCACTCAGCAGTTACAGAAGAAGGGTCTGCACCCTCAGCACTCCAAGAATGAGGAACGGGACAAAAGGCAGAGGGGGGGTTTGTCCCCAGCAAAGCCCATTAAAAATCCCTGGGAGATAAAAATAGAATCTGGGCAATAAAGTCAAGTCTAACCTTTTTTATCCTTTGTGCTTTGTCTAATTTCACGTGCTCCTAGGGTCCCGCATGCAGAGGTTCCACACCCGGCACTTCAGACCAGATTTCCTAGTGCAGAATGGCTGGGGCCCAGTGCAGACTCCACGATATAGAGCCTGAGCTACAGCCAACCCGGCCCTCGAGAGCTCCGCCCCCTCCCTCCCACTGACTCTGACAGGATCTCTACACAGCAGCCTAGCCCACAGCCCACGGGGTAGTACATGCTCTCACCTCTCCATTCTCTGATCAAAATATAAAGTTTCCTTTGCTTGTGAACCAAACTCAGTCTCGATCTGTTGGCCCCAATGACACTGGGCAGGGGGACACTTGTTGGGGTCCACTCTGGAGGATCAGTAACAGAAATTGAGACTATTGTAACCTCAATGAACAGATGTGTGAGCCAAAGTGTAGTTAACATAGAACAGTGTATAGGGCTCGGGTAAAATAAGATGTTTCTAACACTTCCATTGGATATTTCCATCACTTTATTATAAGCAAGTTCAGTGAAAAGGTTTGTCTTATTTGTCAGCTCAATATTAGAGAAATGAAGTGATTTCTTTCCAAGGATGTACATCTAATAATCTTGGTTAAACCTTCAATCTTGTTTTAAATGCTTTTCCATTGAAAATGATACCTCTCTTTCAGCTCCCCCATTTCTGAGAAGTATAAAATCTTATAATTTATTATTACCAAAGGGGAAAGGTGGGAGGAGGGATAAATTAACAGTTTGGGATTAACACATACACACTGCTATGTATAAAATAGATCATCAACAAGGAACTACTGTATAGCACAGGGAACTACACTCAACATTTTGCAATAACCTATAAGGGGAAATAATCTGAAAAAGAATAGATATTTTTATTGACATCATCTATCAATGACAGTTAAAGTGTAACCTAAGGGAAGCTGGTGGTGAGTGCTTCTGACCCTGAAGACTTCAATCATCTAAAGTTTGGACTCTGCCTACTTCCCAAGGCCCTTAATGAACATATGTGTAGCCGTAGCTTAAAAAATTCCCCAGTTTGGGTTTCGGGGAGACACTGATTTTGAAAAAGCCCTGGTGTTCTCCTTACATGAATGGGACTCTTCCTACTGCTAAAACATGTCTGTCACACCCAGAGGATGGTATACCGTCTGATCGGGAAGAGTTTGGAAAAGGCATCTCATCTCCTCATCTCCTGGTGCTCGGGTTCACCCCTCCAGTGTCTTTACTAACAGTCTCCCCACTTGGAGATGTCAGCACTGTCAACATCCTGTTGCGTACAGTTTGGAATTTGTCCAGAGGATGAAGTGGAAGGATGAGGAACAATGAGAGACAAGTCCTACGTGTTCAGACAGGCACATGTCACTCTAATTTCCAATCAGGAAGACGAATTGACCAAAGGCTAGGGTTGCCCATGGAAACAGTATAGGGCTTGAGGAAATCCCGCTGCTTTGTGGCCAGTTCCCATAAACACAAGTTGAACAATAGAACTCAGGGGCAGTAAAATTCACAAAACTGCAGAGTTGAAAATATCCATCACTGAAAAATGTCTTGAGGAAAGTCAGAGAAAAGGACTTGTAAGCAAGGGAGAATGGCAGGAAAGGGATTTGAGGAGGTAGAAAGGACTCGCCATTAAGCACAAGAAAAGGAGCTGAACATTGCCAACATTGCAGTTGGCCAAAAAGGGTGTATGCGTTTTTTTGTGTATATATTCAAGAAAAGAGCGTACACCTTTTTAGCCACCCAAACAGGTGGGCACTGGAAGTCAATACTACAAAAGACATCACTTTGCATCAGTCAGAAGAGCCATCCTCATAAAGCGTAAACAACAGAAATGCAGGACAGGGCAAGGAGAAGAGGGAGCCCTGTGAGACTTATAGTGGAAATGTATATTGCCAACGGCCATTCTGGAGAAGTGTATTGTGTTTACTAAAGCATCTAAACAATGAGCTACAGAGCATAGGGCACTTGCACTCATGGGCGTATATCTTGGGAAAAACAAAACTCGAGAGGACACAGGCACCCCAATGTTTACCCCCTCTCTGTTTAAAAGATCCTCGACTAGGATATAACTTAAATGTCTCTGGAGGGAAAAAATGGATAGAGATGTGGTACTTAGGTAGAGTGGAATATTATTCAGCCTGGAAATCAATGAAATATGGCCAGCTGTAACAACTCCGGAGGAGTTACGTATGATCATTCTAAGTGACAGAATTCAAAAAGAAAAAGACACATATCATAAGATATCACTTAAAGGTGGAATCCAAAATGGCTACACATGAAATAAATTACAAAACAAAAACATAGTCAAATATGTAGAAAACACGCATAAGGCTGCTAAACGGGAAAGGTGGGGAGGGGTGAGGCATCATCCAGGAGGTTGAAATTAGCAAAGATACCATTCCAAATACCAAACTGATAATCAACAAGGCCTACACGGTAGCTAAAAGAACTGCACTCAGCACACTCAAGTCACCGGAAAAGAATATATACGACTGGTAAGAATCTGAAAAAGAATTTATTGATGTCTCTCTGTATGTGAATCAAGTGGATGTACAGCAGCAAGAAACAGAGCTTTGAAAATCAGCTGTAACCAATATAGTAATAAATTGAAAAAAATAAACGACAGAGAGACAGAGAAAACCTCTTACAACTTTTCCTCAGGGACGGTGATGCAACATGGATTGAACACATCTAGACCCACAGCAGGATGAGACATAAGGCTGGAAACTGTTTGCGCTAAGAGAAATGTGAGGTTGGGTGAGGAAATGCACACCCTTTAAAGTAATACTACCTGGTACCCATTCAATGGGTCCCAAATCTGCAGGTTCAAGGGATCTTCCTACAGCTAAAACATGCATGGAAAACCCAGGGGACTGTACACCATGTGATGCACCTCATTTATCCTCTCCTGGTGCTCCTGTTCACCATTCCAGCCACGTTACTTAGAAGCTCCCCACTTGGAGAATCAGCACATTTAAACTTCTGTTTCACACATTTTGCAAATTGTGAGGAGGATGAACGGGAAGAGGGGGAACCAATGAGAGAAGAGTTGTAGGGGTTTGGACGGGCACATATCACTCTAATTTCCCATTAAGAATAAGAATTAAAAAAAGGCTCAGCCTGCCTCGCCGGAGCCAAAATAGGGCCTGAAGCAATCCTGCGGGTTTGAGGCCAGCTCACAAAAGAGCAACTTAAAACATGGAGCTCAGGGTCACTGCAATTCACAAACCTGCAGAGTTATAAATGAAAACTAACGTCCAAAAATATGTCGAGGTAAGGCAAAGAAGAGGATCTGAATGCAAGACAGAATTGCAAGAAACAGATTTCAAGAGATAGATTGGACTCGTCTTTAACGCACATGAAAAGCGGCAGAATTTCGACAATGATGCAGTTGGCCCAAAAGGGCGTATGCGATTTTTCCTGATTATATCCAGGAAAAAACGCATACGCACTTTATGGGCAACGAAGCAAGCAAGCAATGCAAATGTGCACAACAAAGAAGTCTCATTTCCCACCGGTCAAAAGGGCCATCCTAAAAAGTTGTAAAAACCAGAAATGCAGGACAGGCCATGGAGAACAGGGAGCCTTTATACGCTGATGGGCAGTGTGTGAACTGCCGAGAGCCACTCTGGAGAAGTGTATGGTGGTTCCTAAATCATCTAAAAACAGAGCTACAGAGCATAGGACACTTCCAATCATGGGAGTATATCTAGGGAAGTCTAAAAATCAACAAGACACAAGCACACCACAGTTTAGGGCTACTCTGTTTACAAGAACCTCAACTTCAGTACACCGTAAATATCCCAGGAAAGAGAACAATGGATAAAGAAGATGTGGTACTTATGTACAATGGAATATCTCTTCACCATGAAATCAATGTAATAAGGCTAGTAGAAGGATAAAGAGTGGATTTAGGTCCGATAATACTACTTGAAATAAGTCAAACAGAAAAAGAAACATATCATAAGATATCACTTATAGAGGGAGGGTAAATATGGCTGCACAAGAAATGAATTACAGAACAGAACAGTGTCTCACATTTAGAAAACACACTTATGTCAGCTTAAGGGGAAAGGAGAGGTGGGGTGATGCATAAAACCAGAGTTTGAAATTAGCACAGATACCGTTCAAGAAACCAAATAGGTATTAGACAAGATCTACACCTTGCTCAATGAACTGGCCTCAACACACCCTATACACCGCAGAGAAATATATCTGAGTAATAAGAATCTTAAAACCCATGTATTGATCTATCTCCATAAGGGAATCAAGTGTGTGCAGAGCGGCACAAACACAGCAGTGAAAATGAGCTAAACCCCATTATAGAAATAAATGTTAAAAACAAAACGCAGAAACAATGAAAGAGAGAAAAATTCTTACAAAATTCGCTCAGGGGCTGTGATGCAACCTGGATTGACCACATATAAACCCACAGCTGGATAAGACATAAGGCTGGACACTTGGGGCTGAGAGGATTGGTGAGCTTCGGTGAGCAACTGCCGAAAGTTTAATGCAATACTTCATGCTACTCATTCCAAGGGTCCCAACACTCCAGGTTGAAGGGAATCTTCCTACAGCTAAACCATGCTTGGGAAACCCAGCGACTGATCGGGAAAGGTTTCTAAAACGCACCACATTTTTCCTCTCCTGGGGCTCCGGATCGACATTCCAGCCGCTTTACTAACAACATCCCCACATGGAGAGTCAATGCCTTTAAGTTCTGGTATCGCACAGTCTTCAGTTAGTGCGGAGGATGAATGGGAATAGGGGGAACCAGTGAGAAACTAGCTGTAGCGGTTTCAATGGGCACATGTCACTCTAATTTCACATCAGTAAGAAGAATGAACCAAAGGCACAGCAAGGTGCCCCAGAAGAAGAATAGGGCTTCAAGGAATCCTGTGGTTATGGGGCAAGATCACAAAACTAAGAGCTGAAAAATGGAGCTAAGGGCCACTGCAATTCAAAAACCTGACTTGCCCAAAAAGGGCGTATGTGTTTTTTCCTGAATATATTCAGGAAAAAACGCATACGCCCTTTTTGGCCAACCAAGCAAGCTTGCAAAGGAAAACTGCACTACAATGAAGTCTCAATTCCCCCTGGTCAAAAGGGCCATCTGAAAAAAGTGTAAAATCCATAAAGGCATGACAGGCCATGGAGAACTGGGAGCCATCTTATGCTGATGGGCAGGATGTAAATTGCCAACAGCCACTCGGGAGAAGTGTATGGTGTTTCCTGAAACATCTAAAAAACAAAGCAACAGAGCCTAGGGCACTTCCACTTATGGTACTATAGTTTAGCGCAATTAAAATCAAAAAGACACAGCCACCCCAAAGTTTGGGATGGCTCTGTTTACAAGAACCTCATATACGGTACAAGTTCAATATCGCAGAAAGTGAAAAATGGATAAAGAAGTTGTGGTACTTACGTACAATGCAATATCACTCAGCAATGAAATCTATGTCATCAGGCCCGTAGCAGCATAATGAGTGGACTAAGTACGATGAATCTAACTGAACTAAGTCACACAGAAAAAGAAACATCATAAGGTATCACTAATACATGGAATGTAAACTTGGCTACACAGGAACTGAATTCCAAAACAGAACAGGGTCTCAAATTTAGAAAACCAACTTATGCTTGCTTAAGGGGAAAGGTGAGTTGGGGTGCTGCATAAAACCAGAGATTGAAATGAGCACAGATAAAGTTCCTTAAGCCAAATATGGAATAGACAACAGCTACTCCTTGCTCAACGAAACGGACTCATCACCCCATATTAAACGCCTAAGAATGTACCTGACTAGTAAGTAGCTTAAAACCTAGGGAATGCTATGTCTCCGAAAGAGAATCAAGCGTGTGTACAGGGGCATAAACGCAGCAGTGATAGGATTGGAGAGGTTCGGTGAGCAAATGAAGACCCTTTGAAGTCATATTGCATGGTACTCATTCCACGGGTCTCAACTCTCCAGGTTTAAGGGATTCTTCCTTTAGCTAAAACATGCATGTGGAACCCAGAGTATGATCAACCGTGTGATTGGGAGACGTGTTCAAATATGTCTCAGTTTTCATCCTCTGGTACTCGGATGCAACATTCCAGACGCTTTACTAACACTCTCCCGACTTGGAGAGTCAGTGCCTTTAACCTCCTGTTTGGCCCAGTTTGCAATTTCTGCAGAAGATGAACAGGAATAAGGAGGACCAATGAGAGACTAGCTGGAGGTGTCTGGACGGGCAAATTTAACTCTCATTTCCCACCAGGAAGAGGAATTAACCAAAGGCTCAGCGTGCCGTGCCGGAACCAGATTAGGGCCTGAAGCCATCCTGCAGTGTTGCGACCAGGTCACGAGAAAGCGAGTTGAAGAAAGGAGCTCAGGGGCACAGAAATTCACAAACCTGCAGAGTTATAAATGACAGCTATCGTCCAAAAATATACTGAAGTAAGGCTGCCAAGAGGACATGAAAGCGGGGCAGAATTGCAGGAAACCGATTTCAGGAGGTAGACTGGAATTGCATTTAAAGCATAGGAAAAGAGGCAGAACGTCCACAATGATGCACTTGGCCAAAATATATTTAGGAAAAAACGCATACGCCCTTTTTGGCCAACAAAGCAAGCTTGCAAAGGAAATCTGCACTACAATGAAGTCTCACTTCCCCCCGGTCAAAAGGGCCATCTGAAAAAAGTGTAAAATCCAGAAAGGCAGGACAGGCCATGGAGAACTGGGAGCCTTGTTATGCTGATGGGCGGGATGTCAATTGCCAACAGCCACTCGGGAGAAGTGTATGGTGTTTCCTGAAACATCTAAAAAACAAAGCAACAGAGCCTAGGGCACTTCCACTTATGGTCCTATAGCTTAGGGAAATTAAAATCAAAAAGACACAGCCACCCCAAAGTTTGGGACGGCTCTGTTTACAAGAACCTGGTTTACGGTACAAGTTCAATACCGCAGAAAGTGAAAAATCGATAAAGAAGTTGTGGTACTTACGTACAATGCAGTATCACTCAGCAATGAAATCTATGTCATCAGGCCCGTAGCAGCATAATGAGTGGATTCAGGTAGGATGATTCTAACTGAAATAAGTCACACAGAAAAAGAAACATCATAAGATATCACTAATACACGGAATGTAAACTTGGCTACACAGGAACTGAATTCCAAAACAGAACAGGGTCTCAAATTTAGAAAACCAAATTATGCTTGCTTAAGGGGAAAGGTGAGTTGGGGTGCTGCATAAAACCAGAGATTGAAATGAGCCCAGATAAAGTTCCTTTAGCCAAATATGGAATAGACAACAGCTACTCCTTGCTCAATGAAACGGACTCATCACCCCATATTAAACACCTAAGAATGTACCTGACTAGTAAGTAGCTTAAAACCTATGGATTGCTATGTCTCCAAAAGAGAATCAAGCGTGTGTACAGGGGCATAAACGCAGCAGTGATAGGATTGGAGAGGTTCGGTGAGCAAATGAAGACCCTTTGAAGTCATATTGCATGGTACCCATTCCACGGGTCTCAACTCTCCAGGTTTAAGGGAATCTTACTTCAGCTAAAACATGCATGTGGAACCCAGAGTATGATCAACCGTGTGATCGGGAGACGTGTTCCAATATGTCTCAGTTTTCATCCTCTGGTACTCGGGTGCAACATTCCAGATGCTTTACTAACACTCTCCCGACTTCGAGAGTCAGTGCCTTTAACCTCCTGTTTGGCCCAGTTTGCAATTTCTGCAGAAGATGAACACGAATAGGGAGAACCAATGAGAGACTAGCTGGAGGTGTCTGGACGGGCAAATTTAACTCTCATTACCCACCAGGAAGAGGAATTAACCAAAGGCTAAGCGTGCCGTGCCAGAACCAGATTAGGGCCTGAAGCCATCCTGCGGTGTTGCGGCCAGCTCACGAGAAAGCGAGTTGAAGAAAGGAGCTCAGGGGCACTGTAATTCACAAACCTGCCGAGTTATAAATGACAGCTATCGTCCAAAAATATACTGAAGTAAGGCTGCCAAGAGGACTTGAAAGCAGGGCAGAATTGCAGGAAACCGATTTCAGGAGGTAGACTGGAATTGCATTTAAAGCATAGGAAAAGAGGCAGAACGTCCACAATGATGCACTTGGCCAAAAAGGGCGTATGCGTTTTTTCCTGAATATATTCAGAAAAAATGCACACGCCCTTTTTGGCCAACCAAGCAAGCTTGCAAAGGAAATCTGCACTACAATGAAGTCTCACTTCCCCCCGGTCAAAAGGGCCATCTGAAAAAGTGTAAAATCCAGAAAGGCAGAACAGGCCATGGAGAAGTGGGGGCCTTGTTATGCTGATGGGCGGGATGTAAATTGCCAACAGCCACTCGGGAGAAGTGTATGGTGTTTCCTGAAACATCTAAAAAACAAAGCAACAGATCCTAGGGCACTTCCACTTACGGTCCTATAGCTTAGAGAAATTAAAATCATAAAGACACAGCCACCCCAAAGGTTGGGACGGCTCTGTTTACAAGAACCTGGTTTACGGTACAAGTTCAATATCGCAGAAAGTGAAAAATGGATAAAGAAGTTGTGGTACTTACGTACAATGCAGTATCACTCAGCAAGGAAATCTATGTCATCAGGCCCGTAGCAGCATAATGAGTGGATTCAGGTATGATGATTCTAACTGAAATAAGTCACACAGAAAAAGAAACATCATAAGATATCACTAATAAACGGAATGTAAACTTGGCTACAGAGGAACTGAATTACAAAACAGAACAGGGTCTCAAATTTAGAAACCCAACTTATGCTTGCTTAAAGGAAAGGTGAGTTGGGGTGCTGCATAAAACCAGAGATTGAAATGAGCACAGATAAAGTTCCTTAAGCCAAATATGGAATAGACAAGAGCTACTCCTTGCACAACGAAATGGACTCAACACCCCATATTAAATGCCTAAGAGTGTACCTGACTAGGAAGTATCTAAAAACCTATGGATTGCTATGTCTCCAAAAGAGAATCAAGCGTGTGTACAGGGGCATAAACGCAGCAGTGATAGGATTGGAGAGGTTCGGTGAGCAAATGAAGACCCTTTGAAGTCATATTGCATGGTACCCATTCCACGGGTCTCAACTCTCCAGGTTTAAGGGATTCTTCCTTAAGCTAAAACATGCATGTGGAACCCAGAGTATGGTCAACCGTGTGATCGGGAGATGTGTTCCAATATGTGTCAGTTTTCGTCCCCTGGTACTCGGGTGCAACATTCCAGACGCTTTACTAACACTGTCCTGACTTGGAGAGTCAGTGCCTTTAACCTCCTGTTTGGCCCAGTTTGCAATTTCTGCGGAAGATGAACAGGAATAGGGAGAACCAATGAGAGACTAGCTGGAGGTGTCTGGACGGGCAAATTTAACTCTCATTTCCCACCAGGAAGATGAATTAACCAAAGGCTCAGCGTGCCGTGCCGGAACCAGATTAGGGCCTGAAGCCATCCTGCGGTGTTGCGGCCAGCTCACGAGAAAGCGAGTTGAAGAAAGGAGCTCAGGGGCACTGTAATTCACAACCCTGCAGAGTTATAAATGACAGCTATCGTCCAAAAATATACTGAAGTAAGGCTGCCAAGAGGACTTGAAAGCGGGGCAGAATTGCAGGAAACCGATTTCAGGAGGTAGACTGGAATTGCATTTAAAGCATAGGAAAAGAGGCAGAACGTCCACAATGATGCACTTGGCCAAAAAGGGCGTATGCGTTTTTTCCTGAATATATTCAGGAAAAAACGCATACGCCCTTTTTGGCCAACCAAGCAAGCTTGCAAAGGAAATCTGCACTACAATGAAGTCTCACTTCCCCCCGGTCAAAAGGGCCATCTGAAAAAAGTGTAAAATCCAGAAAGGCAGGACAGGCCATGGAGACCTGGGAGCCTTGTTATGCTGATGGGCGGGATGTCAATTGCCAACAGCCACTCGGGAGAAGTGTATGGTGTTTCCTGAAACATCTAAAAAACAAAGCAACAGAGCCTAGGGCACTTCCACTTATGGTCCTATAGCTTAGGGAAATTAAAATCAAAAAGACACAGCCACCCCAAAAGTTGGGATGGCTCTGTTTACAAGAACCTGGTTTACGGTACAAGTTCAATACCGCAGAAAGTGAAAAATGGATAAAGAAGTTGTGGTACTTACGTACAATGCAGTATCACACAGCAATGAAATCTATGTCATCAGGCCCGTAGCAGCATAATGAGTGGATTCAGGTACGATGATTCTAACTGAAATAAGTCACACAGAAAAAGAAACATCATAAGATATCACTAATACACGGAATGTAAACTTGGCTACACAGGAACTGAATTACAAAACAGAACAGGTTCTCAAATTTAGAAACCCAACTTATGCTTGCTTAAGTGGAAAGGTGAGTTGGGGTGCTGCATAAAACCAGAGATTGAAATGAGCACAGATAAAGTTCCTTAAGCCAAATATGGAATAGACAAGAGCTACTCCTTGCTCAACGAAATGGACTCAACACCCCATAGTAAACGCCTAAGAATGTACCTGACTAGGAAGTATCTTAAAACCTATGGATTGCTATGTCTCCGAAAGAGAATCAAGCGTGTGTACAGGGGCATAAACGCAGCAGTGATAGGATTGGAGAGGTTCGGTGAGCAAATGAAGACCCTTTGAAGTCATATTGCATGGTACCCATTCCACGGGTCTCAACTCTCCAGGTTTAAGGTATTCTTCCTTCAGCTAAAACATGCATGTGGAACCTAGAGTATGATCAACCGTGTGATCGGGAGACGTGTTCCAATATGTGTCAGTTTTCGTCCCCTGGTACTCGGGTGCAACATTCCAGACGCTTTACTAACACTCTCCCGACTTGGAGAGTCAGTGCCTTTAACCTCCTGTTTGGCCCAGTTTGCAATTTCTGCGGAAGATGAACAGGAATAGGGAGAACCAATGAGAGACTAGCTGGAGGTGTCTGGACGGGCAAATTTAACTCTCATTTCCCACCAGGCAGAGGAATTAACCAAAGGCTCAGCGTGCCGTGCCGGAACCAGATTAGGGCCTGAAGCCATCCTGCGGTGTTGCGGCCAGCTCACGAGAAAGCGAGTTGAAGAAAGGAGCTCAGGGGCACTGTAATTCACAACCCTGCAGAGTTATAAATGACAGCTATCGTCCAAAAATATACTGAAGTAAGGCTGCCAAGAGGACTTGAAAGCGGGGCAGAATTGCAGGAAACCGATTTCAGGAGGTAGACTGGAATTGCATTTAAAGCATAGGAAAAGAGGCAGAACGTCCACAATGATGCACTTGGCCAAAAAGGGCGTATGCGTTTTTTCCTGAATATATTCAGGAAAAAACGCATACGCCCTTTTTGGCCAACCAAGCAAGCTTGCAAAGGAAATCTGCACTACAATGAAGTCTCACTTCCCCCCGGTCAAAAGGGCCATCTGAAAAAAGTGTAAAATCCAGAAAGGCAGGACAGGCCATGGAGAAGTGGGAGCCTTGTTATGCTGATGGGCGGGATGTCAATTGCCAACAGCCACTCGGGAGAAGTGTATGGTGTTTCCTGAAACATCTAAAAAACAAAGCAACAGAGCCTAGGGCACTTCCACTTATGGTCCTATAGCTTAGGGAAATTAAAATCAAAAAGACACAGCCACCCCAAAAGTTGGGACGGCTCTGTTTACAAGAACCTGGTTTACGGTACAAGTTCAATATCGCAGAAAGTGAAAAATGGATAAAGAAGTTGTGGTACTTACGTACAATGCAATATCACACAGCAATGAAATCTATGTCATCAGGCCCGTAGCAGCATAATGAGTGGATTCAGGTACGATGATTCTAACTGAAATAAGTCACACAGAAAAAGAAACATCATAAGATATCACTAATACACGGAATGTAAACTTGGCTACAGAGGAACTGAATTACAAAACAGAACAGGGTCTCAAATTTAGAAACCCAACTTATGCTTGCTTAAGGGAAAGGTGAGCTGGGGTGCTGCATAAAACCAGAGATTGAAATGAGCACAGATAAAGTTCCTTAAGCCAAATATGGAATAGACAAGAGCTACTCCTTGCTCAACGAAATGGACTCAACACCCCATATTAAACGCCTAAGAATGTACCTGACTAGGAAGTATCTTAAAACCTATGGATTGCTATGTCTCCGAAAGAGAATCAAGCGTGTGTACAGGGGCATAAACGCAGCAGTGATAGGACTGGAGAGGTTCGGTGAGCAAATGAAGACCCTTTGAAGTCATATTGCATGGTACCCATTCCACGGGTCTCAACTCTCCAGGTTTAAGGTATTCTTCCTTCAGCTAAAACATGCATGTGGAACCCAGAGTATGATCAACCGTGTGATCGGGAGACGTGTTCCAATATGTGTCAGTTTTCGTCCCCTGGTACTCGGGTGCAACATTCCAGACGCTTTACTAACACTCTCCCGACTTGGAGAGTCAGTGCCTTTAACCTCCTGTTTGGCCAAGTTTGCAATTTCTGCGGAAGATGAACAGGAATAGGGAGAACGAATGAGAGACTAGCTGGAGGGGTCTGGATGGGCAAATATAACTCTCATTTCCCACCAGGAAGTGGAATTAACCAAAGGCTCAGCGTGCCGTGCCGGAACCAGATTAGGGCCTGAAGCAACCCAGCGGCATTGCGGCCAGCTCACGAGAAAGTGAGTTGAAGAAAGGAGCTCAGGGGCACTGTAATTCACAAACCTGCAGAGTTATAAATGACAGCTATCGTCCAAAAATATACTGAAGTAAGGCTGCCAAGAGGACTTGAAAGCGGGGCAGAATTGCAGGAAACCGATTTCAGGAGGTAGACTGGAATTGCATTTAAAGCATAGGAAAAGAGGCAGAACGTCCACAATGATGCACTTGGCCAAAATATATTCAGGAAAAAACGCATACGCACTTTTTGGCCAACCAAGCAAGCTTGCAAAGGAAATCTGCACTACAATGAAGTCTCACTTCCCCCCGGTCAAAAGGGCCATCTGAAATAAGTGTAAAATCCAGAAAGGCAGGACAGGCCATGGAGAACTGGGAGCCTTGTTATGCTGATGGGCGGGATGTCAATTGCCAACAGCCACTCGGGAGAAGTGTATGGTGTTTCCTGAAACATCTAAAAAACAAAGCAACAGAGCCTAGGGCACTTCCACTTATGGTCCTATAGCTTAGGGAAATTAAAATCAAAAAGACACAGCCACCCCAAAGGTTGGGATGGCTCTGTTTACAAGAACCTGGTTTACGGTACAAGTTCAATACCGCAGAAAGTGAAAAATGGATAAAGAAGTTGTGGTACTTACGTACAATGCAGTATCACACAGCAATGAAATCTATGTCATCAGGCCCGTAGCAGCATAATGAGTGGATTCAGGTACGATGATTCTAACTGAAATAAGTCACACAGAAAAAGAAACATCATAAGATATCACTAATACACGGAATGTAAACTTGGCTACACAGGAACTGAATTACAAAACAGAACAGGGTCTCAAATTTAGAAAACCAACTTATGCTTGCTTAAGGGGAAAGGTGAGTTGGGGTGCTGCATAAAACCAGAGATTGAAATGAGCACAGATAAAGTTCCTTAAGCCAAATATGGAATAGACAAGAGCTACTCCTTGCTCAACGAAATGGACTCAACACCCCATATTAAACGCCTAAGAGTGTACCTGACTAGGAAGTATCTTAAAACCTATGGATTGCTATGTCTCCGAAAGAGAATCAAGCGTGTGTACAGGGGCATAAAAGGAGCCGTGATAGGATTGGAGAAGTTCGGTGAGCAAATGTAGACCCTTTGTAGTCATATTGCATGGTATCCATTCCACGGGTCTCAACTCTCCAGGTTTAAGGTATTCTTCCTTCAGCTAAAACATGCATGTGGAACCCAGAGTATGGTCAACCGTGTGATCGGGAGATGTGTTCCAATATGTGTCAGTTTTCGTCCCCTGGTACTCGGGTGCAACATTCCAGACGCTTTACTAACACTCTCCCGACTTGGAGAGTCAGTGCCTTTAACCTCCTGTTTGGCCCAGTTTGCAATTTCTGCAGAAGATGAACACGAATAGGGAGAACCAATGAGAGACTAGCTGGAGGTGTCTGGACGGGCAAATTTAACTCTCATTTCCCACCAGGAAGAGGAATCAACCAAAGGCTCAGCGTGCCGTGCCAGAACCAGATTAGGGCCTGAAGCCATCCTGCGGTGTTGCGGCCAGCTCACGAGAAAGCGAGTTGAAGAAAGGAGCTCAGGGGCACTGTAATTCACAAACCTGCCGAGTCATAAATGACAGCTATCGTCCAAAAATATACTGAAGTAAGGCTGCCAAGAGGACTTGAAAGCAGGGCAGAATGGCAGGAAACCGATTTCAGGAGGTAGACTGGAATTGCATTTAAAGCATAGGAAAAGAGGCAGAATGTCCACAATGATGCACTTGGCCAAAAAGGGCGTATGCGTTTTTTCCTGAATATATTCAGGAAAAAATGCATACGCCCTTTTTGGCCAACCAAGCAAGCTTGCAAAGGAAATCTGCACTACAATGAAGTCTCACTTCCCCCCGGTCAAAAGGGCCATCTGAAAAAAGTGTAAAATCCAGAAAGGCAGGACAGGCCATGGAGAAGTGGGAGCCTTGTTATGCTGATGGGCGGGATGTCAATTGCCAACAGCCACTCGGGAGAAGTGTATGGTGTTTCCTGAAACATCTAAAAAACAAAGCAACAGAGCCTAGGGCACTTCCACTTATGGTCCTATAGCTTAGGGTAATTAAAATCAAAAAGACACAGCCACCCCAAATGTTGGGACGGCTCTGTTTACAAGAACCTGGTTTACGGTACAAGTTCAATACCGCAGAAAATGAAAAATGGATAAAGAAGTTGTGGTACTTACGTACAATGCAGTATCACTCAGCAATGAAATCTATGTCATCAGGCCCGTAGCAGCATAATGAGTGGATTCAGGTATGATGATTCTAACTGAAATAAGTCACACAGAAAAAGAAACATCATAAGATATCACTAATACACGGAATGTAAACTTGGCTACACAGGAACTGAATTACAAAACAGAACAGGGTCTCAAATTTAGAAAACCAACTTATGCTTGCTTAAGGGGAAAGGTGAGTTGGGGTGCTGCATAAAACCAGAGATTGAAATGAGCACAGATAAAGTTCCTTAAGCCAAATATGGAATACACAAGAGCTACTCCTTGCTCAAGGAAACGGACTCAACACCCCATATTGAACGCCTAAGAATGTACCTGACTAGGAAGTATCTTAAAACCTATGGACTGCTATGTCTCCGAAAGAGAATCAAGCGTGTGTACAGGGGCATAAACGCAGCAGTGATAGGATTGGAGAGGTTCGGTGAGCAAATGAAGACCCTTTGAAGTCATATTGCATGGTACCCATTCCACGGGTCTCAACTCTCCAGTTTTAAGGGATTCTTCCTTCAGCTAAAACATGCATGTGGAACCCAGAGTATGATCAACCGTGTGATCGGGAGACGTGTTCCAATATGTCTCAGTTTTCATCCTCTGGTACTCGGGTGCAACATTCCAGATGCTTTACTAACACTCTCCCGACTTCGAGAGTCAGTGCCTTTAACCTCCTGTTTGGCCCAGTTTGCAATTTCTGCAGAAGATGAACAGGAATAGGGAGAACCAATGAGAGACTAGCTGGAGGTGTCTGGACGGGCAAATTTAACTCTCATTTCCCACCAGGAAGAGGAATTAACCAAAGGCTCAGCGTGCCGCGCCGGAACCAGATTAGGGCCTGAAGCCATCCTGTGGTGTTGCGGCCAGCTCACGAGAAAGCGAGTTGAAGAAAGGAGCTCAGGGGCACTGTAATTCACAAACCTGCCGAGTCATAAATGACAGCTATCGTCCAAAAATATACTGAAGTAAGGCTGCCAAGAGGACTTGAAAGCGGGGTAGAATTGCAGGAAACCGATTTCAGGAGGTAGACTGGAATTGCATTTAAAGCATAGGAAAAGAGGCAGAACGTCCACAATGATGCACTTGGCCAAAAAGGGCGTAGGCGTTTTTTCCTGAATATATTCAGGAAAAAACGCCTACGCCCTTTTTGGCCAACCAAGCAAGCTTGCAAAGGAAATCTGCACTACAATGAAGTCTCACTTCCCCCCGGTCAAAAGGGCCATCTGAAAAAAGTGTAAAATCCAGAAAGGCAGGACAGGCCATGGAGACCTGGGAGCCTTGTTATGCTGATGGGCGGGATGTCAATTGCCAACAGCCACTAGGGAGAAGTGTATGGTGTTTCCTGAAACATCTAAAAAACAAAGCAACAGAGCCTAGGGCACTTCCACTTATGGTCCTATAGCTTAGGGAAATTAAAATCAAAAAGACACAGCCACCCCAAAGGTTGGGACGGCTCTGTTTACAAGAACCTGGTTTACGGTACAAGTTCAATATCGCAGAAAGTGAAAAATGGATAAAGAAGTTGTGGTACTTACGTACAATGCAGTATCACTCAGCAAGGAAATCTATGTCATCAGGCCCGTAGCAGCATAATGAGTGGATTCAGGTATAATGATTCTAACTGAAATAAGTCACACAGAAAAAGAAACATCATAAGATATCACTAATATACGGAATGTAAACGTGGCTACACAGGAACTGAATTACAAAACAGAACAGGGTCTCAAATTTAGAAACCCAACTTATGCTTGCTTAAGGGGAAAGGTGAGTTGGGGTGCTGCATAAAACCAGAGATTGAAATGAGCACAGATAAAGTTCCTTTAGCCAAATATGGAATAGACAACAGCTATTGTGGAAACCAGAGTATGATCAACGAAACGGACTCATCCTTGCTCAAAGAAACGGACTCATCACCCCATATTAAACACCTAAGAATGTACCTGACTAGTAAGTAGCTTAAAACCTAAGGAATGCTATGTCTCCAAAAGAGAATGAAGCGTGTGTACAGGGGCATAAACGCAGCAGTGATAGGATTGGAGAGGTTCGGTGAGCAAATGAAGACCCTTTGAAGTCATATTGCATGGTACCCATTCCACGGGTCTCAACTCTCCAGGTTTAAGGGATTCTTCCTTCAGCTAAAACATGCATGTGGAAACCAGAGTATGATCAACCGTGTGATCGGGAGACGTGTTCCAATATGTGTCAGTTTTCGTCCCCTGGTACTCGGGTGCAACATTCCAGACGCTTTACTAACACTCTCCCTACTTGGAGAGTCAGTGCCTTTAACCTCCTGTTTGGCCAAGTTTGCAATTTCTGCGGAAGAAGAACAGGAATAGGGAGAACCAATGAGAGACTAGCTGGAGGTGTCTGGACGGGCAAATTTAACTCTCATTTCCACCAGGAAGAGGAATTAACCAAAGGCTCAGCGTGCCGTGCCGGAACCAGATTAGGGCCTGAAGCAATCCCGCGGTGTTGCGGCCAGCTCACGAGAAAGCGAGTTGAAGAAAGGAGCTCAGGGGCACTGTAATTCACAAACCTGCCGAGTTATAAATGACAGCTATCGTCCAAAAATATACTGAAGTAAGGCTGCCAAGAGGACTTGAAAGCAGGGCAGAATGGCAGGAAACCGATTTCAGGAGGTAGACTGGAATTGCATTTAAAGCATAGGAAAAGAGGCAGAACGTCCAAAATGATGCACTTGGCAAAAAAGGGCGTATGCGTTTTTTCCTGAATATATTCAGGAAAAAATGCATACGCCCTTTTTGGCCAACCAAGCAAGCTTGCAAAGGAAATCTGCACTACAATGAAGTCTCACTTCCCCCAGGTCAAAAGGGCCATCTGAAAAAAGTGTAAAATCCAGAAAGGCAGGACAGGCCATGGAGAACTGGGAGCCTTGTTATGCTGATGGGCGGGATGTAAATTGCCAACAGCCACTCGGGAGAAGTGTATGGTGTTTCCTGAAACATCTAAAAAACAAAGCAACAGAGCCTAGGGCACTTCCACTTATGGTCCTATAGCTTAGGGAAATTAAAATCAAAAAGACACAGCCACCCCAAAGGTTGGGACGGCTCTGTTTACAAGAACCTGGTTTACGGTACAAGTTCAATATCGCAGAAAGTGAAAAATGGATAAAGAAGTTGTTGTACTTACGTACAATGCAGTATCACTCAGCAAGGAAATCTATGTCATCAGGCCCGTAGCAGCATAATGAGTGGATTCAGGTATGATGATTCTAACTGAAATAAGTCACACAGAAAAAGAAACATCATAAGATATCACTAATACACGGAATGTAAACTTGGCTACACAGGAACTGAATTACAAAACAGAACAGGGTCTCAAATTCAGAAACCCAACTTATGCTTGCTTAAGGGGAAAGGTGAGTTGGGGTGCTGCATAAAACCAGAGATTGAAATGAGCACAGATAAAGTTCCTTAAGCCAAATATGGAATACACAAGAGCTACTCCTTGCTCAAGGAAACGGACTCAACACCCCATATTGAACGCCTAAGAATGTACCTGACTAGGAAGTATCTTAAAACCTATGGACTGCTATGTCTCCGAAAGAGAATCAAGCGTGTGTACAGGGGCATAAACGCAGCAGTGATAGGACTGGAGAGGTTCGGTGAGCAAATGAAGACCCTTTGAAGTCATATTGCATGGTACCCATTCCACGGGTCTCAACTCTCCAGGTTTAAGGGATTCTTCCTTCAGCTAAAACATGCATGTGGAAACCAGAGTATGATCAACCGTGTGATCGGGAGACGTGTTCCAATATGTGTCAGTTTTCGTCCCCTGGTACTCGGGTGCAACATTCCAGATGCTTTACTAACACTCTCCCGACTTGGAGAGTCAGTGCCTTTAACCTCCTGTTTGGCCCAGTTTGCAATTTCTGCGGAAGAAGAACAGGAATAGGGAGAACCAATGAGAGACTAGCTGGAGGTGTCTGGACGGGCAAATTTAACTCTCATTTCCCACCAGGAAGAGGAATTAACCAAAGGCTCAGCGTGCCGTGCCGGAACCAGATTAGGGCCTGAAGCAATCCCGCGGTGTTGCGGCCAGCTCACGAGAAAGCGAGTTGAAGAAAGGAGCTCAGGGGCACTGTAATTCACAAACCTGCCGAGTTATAAATGACAGCTATCGTCCAAAAATATACTGAAGTAAGGCTGCCAAGAGGACTTGAAAGTGGGGCAGAATTGCAGGAAACCGATTTCAGGAGGTAGACTGGAATTGCATTTAAAGCATAGGAAAAGAGGCAGAACGTCCAAAATGATGCACTTGGCCAAAAAGGGCGTATGCGTTTTTTCCTGAATATATTCAGGAAAAAATGCATACGCCATTTTTGGCCAACCAAGCAAGCTTGCAAAGGAAATCTGCACTACAATGAAGTCTCACTTCCCCCTGGTCAAAAGGGCCATCTGAAAAAAGTGTAAAATCCAGAAAGGCAGGACAGGCCATGGAGAAGTGGGAGCCTTGTTATGCTGATGGGCGGGATGTCAATTGCCAACAGCCACTCGGGAGAAGTGTATGGTGTTTCCTGAAACATCTAAAAAACAAAGCAACAGAGCCTAGGGCACTTCCACTTATGGTCCTATAGCTTAGGGAAATTAAAATCAAAAAGACACAGCCACCCCAAAGGTTGGGACGTCTCTGTTTACAAGAACGTGGTTTACGGTACAAGTTCAATATCGCAGAAAGTGAAAAATGGATAAAGAAGTTGTGGTACTTACGTTCAATGCAGTATCACTCAGCAATGAAATCTATGTCATCAGGCCCGTAGCAGCATAATGAGTGGATTCAGGTATGATGATTCTAACTGAAATAAGTCACACAGAAAAAGAAACATCATAAGATATCACTAATACACGGAATGTAAACTTGGCTACACAGGAACTGAATTACAAAACAGAACAGGGTCTCAAATTTAGAAAAACAACTTATGCTTGCTTAAGGGGAAAGGTGAGTTGGGGTGCTGCATAAAACCAGAGATTGAAATGAGCACAGATAAAGTTCCTTAAGCCAAATATGGAATACACAAGAGCTACTCCTTGCTCAAGGAAACGGACTCAACACCCCATATTGAACGCCGAAGAATGTACCTGACTAGGAAGTATCTTAAAACCTATGGACTGCTATGTCTCCGAAAGAGAATCAAGCGTGTGTACAGGGGCATAAACGCAGCAGTGATAGGATTGGAGAGGTTCGGTGAGCAAATGAAGACCCTTTGAAGTCATATTGCATGGTACCCATTCCACGGGTCTCAACTCTCCAGTTTTAAGGGATTCTTCCTTCAGCTAAAACATGCATGTGGAACCCAGAGTATGATCAACCGTGTGATCGGGAGACGTGTTCCAATATGTCTCAGTTTTCATCCTCTGGTACTCGGGTGCAACATTCCAGATGCTTTACTAACACTCTCCCGACTTCGAGAGTCAGTGCCTTTAACCTCCTGTTTGGCCCAGTTTGCAATTTCTGCAGAAGATGAACAGGAATAGGGAGAATGAATGAGAGACTAGCTAGAGGGGTCTGGACGGGCAAATTTAACTCTCATTTCCCACCAGGAAGAGGAATTAACCAAAGGCTCAGCGTGCCGCGCCGGAACCAGATTAGGGCCTGAAGCCATCCTGTGGTGTTGCGGCCAGCTCACGAGAAAGCGAGTTGAAGAAAGGAGCTCAGGGGCACTGTAATTCACAAACCTGCCGAGTCATAAATGACAGCTATCGTCCAAAAATATACTGAAGTAAGGCTGCCAAGAGGACTTGAAAGCGGGGCAGAATTGCAGGAAACCAATTTCAGGAGGTAGACTGGAATTGCATTTAAAGCATAGGAAAAGAGGCAGAACGTCCACAATGATGCACTTGGCCAAAAAGGGCGTAGGCGTTTTTTCCTGAATATATTCAGGAAAAAACGCATACGCCCTTTTTGGCCAACCAAGCAAGCTTGCAAAGGAAATCTGCACTACAATGAAGTCTCACTTCCCCCCGGTCAAAAGGGCCATCTGAAAAATGTGTAAAATCCAGAAAGGCAGGACAGGCCATGGAGACCTGGGAGCCTTGTTATGCTGATGGGCGGGATGTCAATTGCCAACAGCCACTAGGGAGAAGTGTATGGTGTTTCCTGAAACATCTAAAAAACAAAGCAACAGAGCCTAGGGCACTTCCACTTATGGTCCTATAGCTTAGGGAAATTAAAATCAAAAAGACACAGCCACCCCAAAGGTTGGGACGGCTCTGTTTACAAGAACCTGGTTTACGGTACAAGTTCAATATCGCAGAAAGTGAAAAATGGATAAAGAAGTTGTGGTACTTACGTACAATGCAGTATCACTCAGCAAGGAAATCTATGTCATCAGGCCCGTAGCAGCATAATGAGTGGATTCAGGTATAATGATTCTAACTGAAATAAGTCACACAGAAAAAGAAACATCATAAGATATCACTAATATACGGAATGTAAACGTGGCTACACAGGAACTGAATTACAAAACAGAACAGGGTCTCAAATTTAGAAACCCAACTTATGCTTGCTTAAGGGGAAAGGTGAGTTGGGGTGCTGCATAAAACCAGAGATTGAAATGAGCACAGATAAAGTTCCTTTAGCCAAATATGGAATAGACAACAGCTATTGTGGAAACCAGAGTATGATCAACGAAACGGACTCATCCTTGCTCAAAGAAACGGACTCATCACCCCATATTAAACACCTAAGAATGTACCTGACTAGTAAGTAGCTTAAAACCTAAGGAATGCTATGTCTCCAAAAGAGAATGAAGCGTGTGTACAGGGGCATAAACGCAGCAGTGATAGGATTGGAGAGGTTCGGTGAGCAAATGAAGACCCTTTGAAGTCATATTGCATGGTACCCATTCCACGGGTCTCAACTCTCCAGGTTTAAGGGATTCTTCCTTCAGCTAAAACATGCATGTGGAAACCAGAGTATGATCAACCGTGTGATCGGGAGACGTGTTCCAATATGTGTCAGTTTTCGTCCCCTGGTACTCGGGTGCAACATTCCAGACGCTTTACTAACACTCTCCCGACTTGGAGAGTCAGTGCCTTTAACCTCCTGTTTGGCCAAGTTTGCAATTTCTGCGGAAGATGAACAGGAATAGGGAGAACCAATGAGAGACTAGCTGGAGGTGTCTGGACGGGCAAATTTAACTCTCATTTCCACCAGGAAGAGGAATTAACCAAAGGCTCAGCGTGCCGTGCCGGAACCAGATTAGGGCCTGAAGCAATCCCGCGGTGTTGCGGCCAGCTCACGAGAAAGCGAGTTGAAGAAAGGAGCTCAGGGGCACTGTAATTCACAAACCTGCCGAGTTATAAATGACAGCTATCGTCCAAAAATATACTGAAGTAAGGCTGCCAAGAGGACTTGAAAGCAGGGCAGAATGGCAGGAAACCGATTTCAGGAGGTAGACTGGAATTGCATTTAAAGCATAGGAAAAGAGGCAGAACGTCCAAAATGATGCACTTGGCAAAAAAGGGCGTATGCGTTTTTTCCTGAATATATTCAGGAAAAAATGCATACGCCCTTTTTGGCCAACCAAGCAAGCTTGCAAAGGAAATCTGCACTACAATGAAGTCTCACTTCCCCCCGGTCAAAAGGGCCATCTGACAAAAGTGTAAAATCCAGAAAGGCAGGACAGGCCATGGAGAACTGGGAGCCTTGTTATGCTGATGGGCGGGATGTAAATTGCCAACAGCCACTCGGGAGAAGTGTATGGTGTTTCCTGAAACATCTAAAAAACAAAGCAACAGAGCCTAGGGCACTTCCACTTATGGTCCTATAGCTTAGGGAAATTAAAATCAAAAAGACACAGCCACCCCAAAGGTTGGGACGGCTCTGTTTACAAGAACCTGGTTTACGGAACAAGTTCAATATCGCAGAAAGTGAAAAATGGATAAAGAAGTTGTGGTACTTACGTACAATGCAGTATCACTCAGCAAGGAAATCTATGTCATCAGGCCCGTAGCAGCATAATGAGTGGATTCAGGTATGATGATTCTAACTGAAATAAGTCACACAGAAAAAGAAACATCATAAGATATCACTAATACACGGAATGTAAACTTGGCTACACAGGAACTGAATTACAAAACAGAACAGGGTCTCAAATTTAGAAACCCAACTTATGCTTGCTTAAGGGGAAAGGTGAGTTGGGGTGCTGCATAAAACCAGAGATTGAAATGAGCACAGATAAAGTTCCTTAAGCCAAATATGGAATACACAAGAGCTACTCCTTGCTCAAGGAAACGGACTCAACACCCCATATTGAACGCCTAAGAATGTACCTGACTAGGAAGTATCTTAAAACCTATGGACTGCTATGTCTCCGAAAGAGAATCAAGCATGTGTACAGGGGCATAAACGCAGCAGTGATAGGATTGGAGAGGTTCGGTGAGCAAATGAAGACCCTTTGAAGTCATATTGCATGGTACCCATTCCACGGGTCTCAACTCTCCAGGTTTAAGGGATTCTTCCTTCAGCTAAAACATGCATGTGGAAACCAGAGTATGATCAACCGTGTGATCGGGAGACGTGTTCCAATATGTGTCAGTTTTCGTCCCCTGGTACTCGGGTGCAACATTCCAGATGCTTTACTAACACTCTGCCGACTTGGAGAGTCAGTGCCTTTAACCTCCTGTTTGGCCCAGTTTGCAATTTCTGCGGAAGAAGAACAGGAATAGGGAGAACCAATGAGAGACTAGCTGGAGGTGTCTGGACGGGCAAATTTAACTCTCATTTCCCACCAGGAAGAGGAATTAACCAAAGGCTCAGCGTGCCGTGCCGGAACTAGATTAGGGCCTGAAGCAATCCCGCGGTGTTGCGGCCAGCTCACGAGAAAGCGAGTTGAAGAAAGGAGCTCAGGGGCACTGTAATTCACAAACCTGCCGAGTTATAAATGACAGCTATCGTCCAAAAATATACTGAAGTAAGGCTGCCAAGAGGACTTGAAAGTGGGGCAGAATTGCAGGAAACCGATTTCAGGAGGTAGACTGGAATTGCATTTAAAGCATAGGAAAAGAGGCAGAACGTCCAAAATGATGCACTTGGCCAAAAAGGGCGTATGCGTTTTTTCCTGAATATATTCAGGAAAAAATTCATACGCCCTTTTTGGCCAACCAAGCAAGCTTGCAAAGGAAATCTGCACTACAATGAAGTCTCACTTCCCCCCGGTCAAAAGGGCCATCTGAAAAAAGTGTAAAATCCAGAAAGGCAGGACAGGCCATGGAGAAGTGGGAGCCTTGTTATGCTGATGGGCGGGATGTAAATTGCCAACAGCCACTCGGGAGAAGTGTATGGTGTTTCCTGAAACATCTAAAAAACAAAGCAACAGAGCCTAGGGCACTTCCACTTATGGTCCTATAGCTTAGGGAAATTAAAATAAAAAAGACACAGCCACCCCAAAGGTTGGGATGGCTCTGTTTACAAGAACCTGGTTTACGGTACAAGTTCAATACCGCAGAAAGTGAAAAATGGATAAAGAAGTTGTGGTATTACGTACAATGCAATATCACTCAGCAAGGAAATCTATGTCATAAGGCCCGTAGCAGCATAATGAGTGGATTCAGGTACGATGATTCTAACTGAAATAAGTCACACAGAAAAAGAAACATCATAAGATATCACTAATACACGGAATGTAAACTTGGCTACAGAGGAACTGAATTACAAAACAGAACAGGGTCTCAAATTTAGAAAACCAACTTATGCTTGCTTAAGGGGAAAATGAGTTAGGGTGCTGCATAAAACCAGAGATTGAAATGAGCACAGATAAAGTTCCTTAAGCCAAATATGGAATACACAAGAGCTACTCCTTGCTCAAGGAAACGGACTCAACACCCCATATTGAACGCCTAAGAATGTACCTGACTAGGAAGTATCTTAAAACCTATGGACTGCTATGTCTCCGAAAGAGAATCAAGCGTGTATACAGGGGCATAAACGCAGCAGTGATAGGATTGGAGAGGTTCGGTGAGCTAATGAAGACCCTTTGAAGTCATATTGCATGGTACCCATTCCACGGGTCTCAACTCTCCAGGTTTAAGGTATTCTTCCTTCAGCTAAAACATGCATGTGGAACCCAGAGTATGATCAACCGTGTGATCGGGAGACGTGTTCCAATATGTGTCAGTTTTCGTCCCCTGGTACTCGGGTGCAACATTCCAGACGCTTTACTAACACTCTCCCGACTTGGAGAGTCAGTGCCTTTAACCTCCTGTTTGGCCCAGTTTGCAATTTCTGCGGAAGATGAACAGGAATAGGGAGAACGAATGAGAGAGTAGCTGGAGGGGTCTGGATGGGCAAATTTAACTCTCATTTCCCACCAGGAAGAGGAATTAACCAAAGGCTCAGCGTGCCGTGCCGGAACCAGATTAGGGCCTGAAGCAACCCAGCGGCATTGCGGCCAGCTCACGAGAAAGCGAGTTGAAGAAAGGAGCTCAGGGGCACTGTAATTCACAAACCTGCCGAGTTATAAATGACAGCTATCGTCCAAAAATATACTGAAGTAAGGCTGCCAAGAGGACTTGAAAGCGGGGCAGAATTGCAGGAAACCGATTTCAGGAGGTAGACTGGAATTGCATTTAAAGCATAGGAAAAGAGGCAGAACGTCCACAATGATGCACTTGGCCAACATATATTCAGGAAAAAACGCATACGCCCTTTTTGGCCAACAAAGCAAGCTTGCAAAGGAAATCTGCACTACAATGAAGTCTCACTTCCCCCCGGTCAAAAGGGCCATCTGAAAAAAGTGTAAAATCCAGAAAGGCAGGACAGGCCATGGAGAACTGGGAGCCTTGTTATGTTGATGGGCGGGATGTAAATTGCCAACAGCCACTCGGGAGAAGTGTATGGTGTTTCCTGAAACATCTAAAAAACAAAGCAACAGAGCCTAGGGCACTTCCACTTATGGTCCTATAGCTTAGGGAAATTAAAATCAAAAAGACACAGCCACCCCAAAGTTTGGGACGGCTCTGTTTACAAGAACCTGGTTTACGGTACAAGTTCAATACCGCAGAAAGTGAAAAATGGATAAAGAAGTTGTGGTACTTACGTACAATGCAGTATCACTCAGCAATGAAATCTATGTCATCAGGCCCGTAGCAGCATAATGAGTGGATTCAGGTATGATGATTCTAACTGAAATAAGTCACACAGAAAAAGAAACATCATAAGATATCACTAATACACGGAATGTAAACTTGGCTACACAGGAACTGAATTACAAAACAGAACAGGGTCTCAAATTTAGAAAACCAACTTATGCTTGCTTAAGGGGAAAGGTGAGTTGGGGTGCTGCATAAAACCAGAGATTGAAATTAGCCCAGATAAAGTTCCTTTAGCCAAATATGGAATAGACAACAGCTACTCCTTGCTCAATGAAACGGACTCATCACCCCATATTAAACACCTAAGAATGTACCTGACTAGTAAGTAGCTTAAAACCTATGGACTGCTATGTCTCCGAAAGAGAATCAAGCGTGTGTACAGGGGCATAAACGCAGCAGTGATAGGATTGGAGAGGTTCGGTGAGCAAATGAAGGCCCTTTGAAGTCGTATTGCATGGTACCCATTCCACGGGTCTCAACTCTCCAGGTTTAAGGGAATCTTACTTCAGCTAAAACATGCATGTGGAACCCAGAGTATGATCAACCGTGTGATCGGGAGACGTGTTCCAATATGTCTCAGTTTTCATCCTCTGGTACTCGGGTGCAACATTCCAGATGCTTTACTAACACTCTCCCGACTTCGAGAGTCAGTGCCTTTAACCTCCTGTTTGGCCCAGTTTGCAATTTCTGCAGAAGATGAACACGAATAGGGAGAACCAATGAGAGACTAGCTGGAGGTGTCTGGACGGGCAAATTTAACTCTCATTTCCCACCAGGAAGAGGAATTAACCAAAGGCTAAGCGTGCCGTGCCAGAACCAGATTAGGGCCTGAAGCCATCCTGCGGTGTTGCGGCCAGCTCACGAGAAAGCGAGTTGAAGAAAGGAGCTCAGGGGCACTGTAATTCACAAACCTGCCGAGTTATAAATGACAGCTATCGTCCAAAAATATACTGAAGTAAGGCTGCCAAGAGGACTTGAAAGCAGGGCAGAATGGCAGGAAACCGATTTCAGGAGGTAGACTGGAATTGCATTTAAAGCATAGGAAAAGAGGCAGAACGTCCACAATGATGCACTTGGCCAAAAAGGGCGTATGCGTTTTTTCCTGAATATATTCAGGAAAAAATGCATACGCCCTTTTTGGCCAACCAAGCAAGCTTGCAAAGGAAATCTGCACTACAATGAAGTCTCACTTCCCCCCGGTCAAAAGGGCCATCTGAAAAAGTGTAAAATCCAGAAAGGCAGAACAGGCCATGGAGAAGTGGGAGCCTTGTTATGCTGATGGGCGGGATGTAAATTGCCAACAGCCACTCGGGAGAAGTGTATGGTGTTTCCTGAAACATCTAAAAAACAAAGCAGCAGATCCTAGGGCACTTCCACTTATGGTCCTATAGCTTAGAGAAATTAAAATCATAAAGACACAGCCACCCCAAAGGTTGGGACGGCTCTGTTTACAAGAACCTGTTTTACGGTACAAGTTCAATATCGCAGAAAGTGAAAAATGGATAAAGAAGTTGTGGTACTTACGTACAATGCAGTATCACTCAGCAAGGAAATCTATGTCATCAGGCCCGTAGCAGCATAATGAGTGGATTCAGGTATGATGATTCTAACTGAAATAAGTCACACAGAAAAAGAAACATCATAAGATATCACTAATACACGGAATGTAAACTTGGCTACACAGGAACTGAATTCCAAAACAGAACAGGTTCTCAAATTTAGAAAACCAACTTATGCTTGCTTAAGGGGAAAGGTGAGTTGGGGTGCTGCATAAAACCAGAGATTGAAATGAGCACAGATAAAGTTCCTTAAGCCAAATATGGAATAGACAAGAGCTACTCCTTGCTCAACGAAATGGACTCAACACACCATATTAAATGCCTAAGAGTGTACCTGACTAGGAAGTATCTAAAAATCTATGGATTGCTATGTCTCCAAAAGAGAATCAAGCGTGTGTACAGGGGCATAAACGCAGCAGTGATAGGATTGGAGAGGTTCGGTGAGCAAATGAAGACCCTTTGAAGTCATATTGCATGGTACCCATTCCACGGGTCTCAACTCTCCAGGTTTAAGGGATTCTTCCTTCAGCTAAAACATGCATGTGGAACCCAGAGTATGGTCAACCGTGTGATCGGGAGATGTGTTCCAATATGTGTCAGTTTTCGTCCCCTGGTACTCGGGTGCAACATTCCAGACGCTTTACTAACACTCTCCTGACTTGGAGAGTCAGTGCCTTTAACCTCCTGTTTGGCCCAGTTTGCAATTTCTGCGGAAGATGAACAGGAATAGGGAGAACCAATGAGAGACTAGCTGGAGGTGTCTGGACGGGCAAATTTAACTCTCATTTCCCACCAGGAAGAGGAATTAACCAAAGGCTCAGCGTGCCGTGCCGGAACCAGATTAGGGCCTGAAGCCATCCTGCGGTGTTGCGGCCAGCTCACGAGAAAGCGACTTGAAGAAAGGAGCTCAGGGGCACTGTAATTCACAACCCTGCAGAGATATAAATGACAGCTATCGTCCAAAAATATACTGAAGTAAGGCTGCCAAGAGGACTTGAAAGCGGGGCAGAATTGCAGGAAACCGATTTCAGGAGGTAGACTGGAATTGCATTTAAAGCATAGGAAAAGAGGCAGAACGTCCACAATGATGCACTTGGCCAAAAAGGGCATATGCGTTTTTTCCTGAATATATTCAGGAAAAAACGCATACGCCCTTTTTGGCCAACCAAGCAAGCTTGCAAAGGAAATCTGCACTACAATGAAGTCTCACTTCCCCCCGGTCAAAAGGGCCATCTGAAATAAGTGTAAAATCCAGAAAGGCAGGACAGGCCATGGAGAAGTGGGAGCCTTGTTATGCTGATGGGCGGGATGTCAATTGCCAACAGCCACTCGGGAGAAGTGTATGGTGTTTCCTGAAACATCTAAAAAACAAAGCAACAGAGCCTAGGGCACTTCCACTTATGGTCCTATAGCTTAGGGAAATTAAAATCAAAAAGACACAGCCACCCCAAAAGTTGGGACGGCTCTGTTTACAAGAACCTGGTTTACGGTACAAGTTCAATATCGCAGAAAGTGAAAAATGGATAAAGAAGTTGTGGTATTTACGTACAATGCAATATCACACAGCAATGAAATCTATGTCATCAGGCCCGTAGCAGCATAATGAGTGGATTCAGGTACGATGATTCTAACTGAAATAAGTCACACAGAAAAAGAAACATCATAAGATATCACTAATACACGGAATGTAAACTTGGCTACACAGGAACTGAATTACAAAACAGAACAGGTTCTCAAATTTAGAAACCCAACTTATGCTTGCTTAAGGGGAAAGGTGAGTTGGGGTGCTGCATAGAACCAGAGATTGAAATGAGCACAGATAAATTTCCTTAAGCCAAATATGGAATAGACAAGAGCTACTCCTTGCTCAACGAAATGGACTCAACACCTCATAGTAAACGCCTAAGAATGTACCTGACTAGGAAGTATCTTAAAACCTATGGATTGCTATGTCTCCGAAAGAGAATCAAGCGTGTGTACAGGGGCATAAACGCAGCAGTGATAGGATTGGAGAGGTTCGGTGAGCAAATGAAGACCCTTTGAAGTCATATTGCATGGTACCCATTCCACGGGTCTCAACTCTCCAGGTTTAAGGTATTCTTCCTTCAGCTAAAACATGCATGTGGAACCCAGAGTATGATCAACCGTGTGATCGGGAGACGTGTTCCAATATGTGTCAGTTTTCGTCCCCTGGTACTCGGGTGCAACATTCCAGACGCTTTACTAACACTCTCCCGACTTGGAGAGTCAGTGCCTTTAACCTCCTCTTTGGCCCAGTTTGCAATTTCTGCGGAAGATGAACAGGAATAGGGAGAACCAATGAGAGACTAGCTGGAGGTGTCTGGACGGGCAAATTTAACTCTCATTTCCCACCAGGAAGAGGAATTAACCAAAGGCTCAGCGTGCCGTGCCGGAACCAGATTAGGGTCTGAAGCCATCCTGCGGTGTTGCGGCCAGCTCACGAGAAAGCGAGTTGAAGAAAGGAGCTCAGGGGCACAGAAATTCACAAACCTGCAGAGTTATAAATGACAGCTATTGTCCAAAAATATACTGAAGTAAGGCTGCCAAGAGGACTTGAAAGCGGGGCAGAATTGCAGGAAACCGATTTCAGGAGGTAGACTGGAATTGCATTGAAAGCATAGGAAAAGAGGCAGAACGTCCACAATGATGCACTTGGCCAAAAAGGGCGTATGCGTTTTTTCCTGAATATATTCAGGAAAAAACGCATACGCCCTTTTTGGCCAACCAAGCAAGCTTGCAAAGGAAATCTGCACTACAATGAAGTCTCACTTCCCCCCGGTCAAAAGGGCCATCTGAAATAAGTGTAAAATCCAGAAAGGCAGGACAGGCCATGGAGAACTGGGAGCCTTGTTATGCTGATGGGCGGGATGTCAATTGCCAACAGCCACTCGGGAGAAGTGTATGGTGTTTCCTGAAACATCTAAAAAACAAAGCAACAGAGCCTAGGGCACTTCCACTTATGGTCCTATAGCTTAGGGAAATTAAAATCAAAAAGACACAGCCACCCCAAAGGTTGAGACGGCTCTGTTTACAAGAAATTCATTTACGGTACAAGTTCAATATCACAGAAAGTGAAAAATGGATAAAGAAGTTGTGGTACTTACGTACAATGCAGTATCACTCAGCAATGAAGTCTATGTCATCAGGCCCGTAGCAGCATAATGAGTGGATTCAGGTACGATGATTCTAACTGAAATAAGTCACACAGAAAAAGAAACATCATAAGATATCACTAATACACGGAATGTAAACTTGGCTACAGAGCAACTGAATTACAAAACAGAACAGGGTCTCAAATTTAGAAACCCAACTTATGCTTGCTTAAGGGAAAGGTGAGCTGGGGTGCTGCATAAAACCAGAGATTGAAATGAGCACAGATAAAGTTCCTTAAGCCAAATATGGAATAGACAAGAGCTACTCCTTGCTCAACGAAATGGACTCAACACCCCATATTAAACGCATAAGAATGTACCTGACTAGGAAGTATCTTAAAACCTATGGATTGCTATGTCTCCGAAAGAGAATCAAGCGTGTGTACAGGGGCATAAACGCAGCAGTGATAGGATTGGAGAGGTTCGGTGAGCTAATGAAGACCCTTTGAAGTCATATTGCATGGTTCCCATTCCACGGGTCTCAACTCTCCAGGTTTAAGGTATTCTTCCTTCAGCTAAAACATGCATGTGGAACCCAGAGTATGATCAACCGTGTGATCGGGAGACGTGTTCCAATATGTGTCAGTTTTCGTCCCCTGGTACTCGGGTGCAACATTCCACACGCTTTACTAACACTCTCCCGACTTGGAGAGTCAGTGCCTTTAACCTCCTGTTTGGCCCAGTTTGCAATTTCTGCGGAAGATGAACAGGAATAGGGAGAACGAATGAGAGAGTAGCTGGAGGGGTCTGGATGGGCAAATTTAACTCTCATTTCCCACCAGGAAGAGGAATTAACCAAAGGCTCAGCGTGCCGTGCCGGAACCAGATTAGGGCCTGAAGCAACCCAGCGGCATTGCGACCAGCTCACGAGAAAGCGAGTTGAAGAAAGGAGCTCAGGGGCACTGTAATTCACAAACCTGCAGAGTTATAAATGACAGCTATCGTCCAAAAATATACTGAAGTAAGGCTGCCAAGAGGACTTGAAAGCGGGGCAGAATTGCAGGAAACCGATTTCAGGAGGTAGACTGGAATTGCATTTAAAGCATAGGAAAAGAGGCAGAACGTCCACAATGATGCACTTGGCCAAAATATATTCAGGAAAAAACGCATACGCACTTTTTGGCCAACCAAGCAAGCTTGCAAAGGAAATCTGCACTACAATGAAGTCTCACTTCCCCCCGGTCAAAAGGGCCATCTGAAATAAGTGTAAAATCCAGAAAGGCAGGACAGGCCATGGAGAACTGGGAGCCTTGTTATGCTGATGGGCGGGATGTCAATTGCCAACAGCCACTGGGGAGAAGTGTATGGTGTTTCCTGAAACATCTAAAAAACAAAGCAACAGAGCCTAGGGCACTTCCACTTATGGTCCTATAGCTTAGGGAAATTAAAATCAAAAAGACACAGCCACCCCAAAGGTTGGGATGGCTCTGTTTACAAGAACCTGGTTTACGGTACAAGTTCAATACCGCAGAAAGTGAAAAATGGATAAAGAAGTTGTGGTACTTACGTACAATGCAGTATCACTCAGCAATGAAATCTATGTCATCAGGCCCGTAGCAGCATAATGAGTGGATTCAGGTATGATGATTCTAACTGAAATAAGTCACACAGAAAAAGAAACATCATAAGATATCACTAATACACGGAATGTAAACTTGGCTACACAGGAACTGAATTACAAAACAGAACAGGGTCTCAAATTTAGAAAACCAACTTATGCTTGCTTAAGGGGAAAGGTGAGTTGGGGTGCTGCATAAAACCAGAGATTGAAATGAGCACAGATAAAGTTCCTTAAGCCAAATATGGAATAGACAAGAGCTACTCCTTGCTCAACGAAATGGACTCAACACCCCATATTAAACGCCTAACAGTGTACCTGACTAGGAAGTATCTTAAAACCGATGGATTGCTATGTCTCCGAAAGAGAATCAAGCGTGTGTACAGGGGCATAAAAGCAGCAGTGATAGGATTGGAGAAGTTCGGTGAGCAAATGAATACCCTTTGTAGTCATATTGCATGGTATCCATTCCACGGGTCTCAACTCTCCAGGTTTAAGGTATTCTTCCTTCAGCTAAAACATGCATGTGGAACCCAGAGTATGATCAACCGTGTGATCGGGAGACGTGTTCCAATATGTGTCAGTTTTCGTCCCCTGGTACTCGGGTGCAACATTCCAGACGCTTTACTAACACTCTCCCGACTTGGAGAGTCAGTGCCTTTAACCTCCTGTTTGGCCCAGTTTGCAATTTCTGCAGAAGATGAACACGAAAAGGGAGAACCAATGAGAGACTAGCTGGAGGTGTCTGGACGGGCAAATTTAACTCTCATTTCCCACCAGGAAGAGGAATTAAGCAAAGGCTCAGCGTGCCGTGCCAGAACCAGATTAGGGCCTGAAGCCATCCTGCGGTGTTGCGGCCAGCTCACGAGAAAGCGAGTTGAAGAAAGGAGCTCAGGGGCACTGTAATTCACAAACCTGCCGAGTTATAAATGACAGCTATCGTCCAAAAATATACTGAAGTAAGGCTGCCAAGAGGACTTGAAAGCAGGGCAGAATGGCAGGAAACCGATTTCAGGAGGTAGACTGGAATTGCATTTAAAGCATAGGAAAAGAGGCAGAACGTCCACAATGATGCACTTGGCAAAAAAGGGCGTATGCGTTTTTTCCTGAATATATTCAGGAAAAAATGCATACGCCCTTTTTGGCCAACCAAGCAAGCTTGCAAAGGAAATCTGCACTACAATGAAGTCTCACTTCCCCCAGGTCAAAAGGGCCATCTGAAAAAGTGTAAAATCCAGAAAGGCAGGACAGGCCATGGAAAACTGGGAGCCTTCTTATGCTGATGGGCGGGATGTAAATTGCCAACAGCCACTCGGGAGAAGTGTATGGTGTTTCCTGAGACATCTAAAAAACAAAGCAACAGAGCCTTGGGCACTTCCACTTATGGTCCTATAGCTTAGAGAAATTAAAATCATAAAGACACAGCCACCCCAAAGGTTGGGACGGCTCTGTTTACAAGAACCTGTTTTACGGTACAAGTTCAATATCGCAGAAAGTGAAAAATGGATAAAGAAGTTGTGGTACTTACGTACAATGCAGTATCACTCAGCAAGGAAATCTATGTCATCAGGCCCGTAGCAGCATAATGAGTGGATTCAGGTATGATGATTCTAACTGAAATAAGTCACACAGAAAAAGAAACACCATAAGATATCACTAATACACGGAATGTAAACTTGGCTACACAGGAACTGAATTCCAAAACAGAACAGGTTCTCAAATTTAGAAACCCAACTTATGCTTGCTTAAGGGGAAAGGTGAGTTGGGGTGCTGCATAAAACCAGAGATTGAAATGAGCACAGATAAAGTTCCTTAAGCCAAATATGGAATAGACAAGAGCTACTCCTTGCACAACGAAATGGACTCAACACCCCATATTAAATGCCTAAGAGTGTACCTGACTAGGAAGTATCTAAAAACCTATGGATTGCTATGTCTCCAAAAGAGAATCAAGCGTGTGTACAGGGGCATAAACGCAGCAGTGATAGGATTGGAGAGGTTCGGTGAGCTAATGAAGACCCTTTGAAGTCATATTGCATGGTACCCATTCCACGGGTCTCAACTCTCCAGGTTTAAGGGAATCTTCCTTCAGCTAAAACATGCATGTGGAACCCAGAGTATGGTCAACCGTGTGATCGGGAGACGTGTTCCAATATGTGTCAGTTTTCGTCCCCTGGTACTCGGGTGCAACATTCCAGACGCTTTACTAACACTCTCCTGACTTGGAGAGTCAGTGCCTTTAACCTCCTGTTTGGCCCAGTTTGCAATTTCTGCGGAAGATGAACAGGAATAGGGAGAACCAATGAGAGACTAGCTGGAGGTGTCTGGATGGGCAAATTTAACTCTCATTTCCCACCAGGAAGAGGAATTAACCAAAGGCTCAGCGTGCCGTGCCGGAACCATATTAGGGCCTGAAGCCATCCTGCGGTGTTGCGGCCAGCTCACGAGAAAGCGAGTTGAAGAAAGGAGCTCAGGGGCACTGTAATTCACAAACCTGCAGAGTTATAAATGACAGCTATCGTCCAAAAATATACTGAAGTAAGGCTGCCAAGAGGACTTGAAAGCGGGGCAGAATTGCAGGAAACCGATTTCAGGAGGTAGACTGGAATTGCATTGAAAGCATAGGAAAAGAGGCAGAACGTCCACAATGATGCACTTGGCCAAAAAGGGCGTATGCGTTTTTTCCTGAATATATTCAGGAAAAAACGCATACGCCCTTTTTGGCCAACCAAGCAAGCTTGCAAAGGAAATCTGCACTACAATGAAGTCTCACTTCCCCCCGGTCAAAAGGGCCATCTGAAAAAAGTGTAAAATCCAGAAAGGCAGGACAGGCCATGGAGAACTGGGAGCCTTGTTATGCTGATGGGCGGGATGTCAATTGCCAACAGCCACTCGGGAGAAGTGTATGGTGTTTCCTGAAACATCTAAAAAACAAAGCAACAGAGCCTAGGGCACTTCCACTTATTGTCCTATAGCTTAGGGAAATTAAAATCAAAAAGACACAGCCACCCCAAAGGTTGAGACGGCTCTGTTTACAAGAAATTCATTTACAGTACAAGTTCAATATCACAGAAAGTGAAAAATGGATAAAGAAGTTGTGGTACTTACGTACAATGCAGTATCACTCAGCAATGAAGTCTATGTCATCAGGCCCGTAGCAGCATAATGAGTGGATTCAGGTACGATGATTCTAACTGAAATAAGTCACACAGAAAAAGAAACATCATAAGATATCACTAATACACGGAATGTAAACTTGGCTACAGAGGAACTGAATTCCAAAACAGAACAGGGTCTCAAATTTAGAAACCCAACTTATGCTTGCTTAAGGGAAAGGTGAGCTGGGGTGCTGCATAAAACCAGAGATTGAAATGAGCACAGATAAAGTTCCTTAAGCCAAATATGGAATAGACAAGAGCTACTCCTTGCTCAACGAAATGGACTCAACACCCCATATTAAACGCCTAAGAATGTACCTGACTAGGAAGTATCTTAAAACCTATGGATTGCTATGTCTCCGAAAGAGAATCAAGCGTGTGTACAGGGGCATAAACGCAGCAGTGATAGGACTGGAGAGGTTCGGTGAGCAAATGAAGACCCTTTGAAGTCATATTGCATGGTACCCATTCCACGGGTCTCAACTCTCCAGGTTTAAGGTATTCTTCCTTCAGCTAAAACATGCATGTGGAACCCAGAGTATGATCAACCGTGTGATCGGGAGACGTGTTCCAATATGTGTCAGTTTTCGTCCCCTGGTACTCGGGTGCAACATTCCAGACGCTTTACTAACACTCTCCCGACTTGGAGAGTCAGTGCCTTTAACCTCCTGTTTGGCCCAGTTTGCAATTTCTGCGGAAGATGAACAGGAATAGGGAGAACGAATGAGAGACTAGCTGGAGGGGTCTGGATGGGCAATTTAACTCTCATTTCCCACCAGGAAGAGGAATTAACCAAAGGCTCAGCGTGCCGTGCCGGAACCAGATTAGGGCCTGAAGCAACTCAGCGGCATTGCGGCCAGCTCACGAGAAAGCGAGTTGAAGAAAGGAGCTCAGGGGCACTGTAATTCACAAACCTGCAGAGTTATAAATGACAGCTATCGTCCAAAAATATACTGAAGTAAGGCTGCCAAGAGGACTTGAAAGCGGGGCAGAATTGCAGGAAACCGATTTCAGGAGGTAGACTGGAATTGCATTTAAAGCATAGGAAAAGAGGCAGAACGTCCACAATGATGCACTTGGCCAAAATATATTCAGGAAAAAACGCATACGCCCTTTTTGGCCAACCAAGCAAGCTTGCAAAGGAAATCTGCACTACAATGAAGTCTCACTTCCCCCCGGTCAAAAGGGCCATCTGAAATAAGTGTAAAATCCAGAAAGGCAGGACAGGCCATGGAGAACTGGGAGCCTTGTTATGCTGATGGGCGGGATGTCAATTGCCAACAGCCACTGGGGAGAAGTGTATGGTGTTTCCTGAAACATCTAAAAAACAAAGCAACAGAGCCTAGGGCACTTCCACTTATGGTCCTATAGCTTAGGGAAATTAAAATCAAAAAGACACAGCCACCCCAAAGGTTGGGATGGCTCTGTTTACAAGAACCTGGTTTACGGTACAAGTTCAATACCGCAGAAAGTGAAAAATGGATAAAGAAGTTGTGGTACTTACATACAATCCAGTATCACTCAGCAATGAAATCTATGTCATCAGGCCCGTAGCAGCATAATGAGTGGATTCAGGTATGATGATTCTAACTGAAATAAGTCACACAGAAAAAGAAACATCATAAGATATCACTAATACACGGAATGTAAACTTGGCTACACAGGAACTGAATTACAAAACAGAACAGGGTCTCAAATTTAGAAAACCAACTTATGCTTGCTTAAGGGGAAAGGTGAGTTGGGGTGCTGCATAAAACCAGAGATTGAAATGAGCACAGATAAAGTTCCTTAAGCCAAATATGGAATAGACAAGAGCTACTCCTTGCTCAACGAAATGGACTCAACACCCCATATTAAACGCCTAAGAGTGTACCTGACTAGGAAGTATCTTAAAACCTATGGATTGCTATGTCTCCGAAAGAGAATCAAGCGTGTGTACAGGGGCATAAAAGCAGCAGTGATAGGATTGGAGAAGTTCGGTGAGCAAATGAAGACCCTTTGTAGTCATATTGCATGGTATCCATTCCACGGGTCTCAACTCTCCAGGTTTAAGGTATTCTTCCTTCAGCTAAAACATGCATGTGGAACCCAGAGTATGGTCAACCGTGTGATCGGGAGATGTGTTCCAATATGTGTCAGTTTTCGTCCCCTGGTACTCGGGTGCAACATTCCAGACGCTTTACTAACACTCTCCCGACTTGGAGAGTCAGTGCCTTTAACCTCCTGTTTGGCCCAGTTTGCAATTTCTGCAGAAGATGAACACGAATAGGGAGGACCAATGAGAGACTAGCTGGAGGTGTCTGGACGGGCAAATTTAACTCTCATTTCCCACCAGGAAGAGGAATCAACCAAAGGCTCAGCGTGCCGTGCCAGAACCAGATTAGGGCCTGAAGCCATCCTGCGGTGTTGCGGCCAGCTCACGAGAAAGCGAGTTGAAGAAAGGAGCTCAGGGGCACTGTAATTCACAAACCTGCCGAGTCATAAATGACAGCTATCGTCCAAAAATATACTGAAGTAAGGCTGCCAAGAGTTCTTGAAAGCAGGGCAGAATGGCAGGAAACCGATTTCAGGAGGTAGACTGGAATTGCATTGAAAGCATAGGAAAAGAGGCAGAACGTCCACAATGATGCACTTGGCCAAAAAGGGCGTATGCGTTTTTTCCTGAATATATTCAGGAAAAAATGCATACGCCCTTTTTGGCCAACCAAGCAAGCTTGCAAAGGAAATCTGCACTACAATGAAGTCTCACTTCCCCCCGGTCAAAAGGGCCATCTGAAAAAAGTGTAAAATCCAGAAAGGCAGGACAGGCCATGGAGAACTGGGAGCCTTGTTATGCTGATGGGCGGGATGTCAATTGCCAACAGCCACTCGGGAGAAGTGTATGGTGTTTCCTGAAACATCTAAAAAACAAAGCAACAGAGCCTAGGGCACTTCCACTTATTGTCCTATAGCTTAGGGAAATTAAAATCAAAAAGACACAGCCACCCCAAAGGTTGGGACGGCTCTGTTTACAAGAACCTGGTTTACGGTACAAGTTCAATACCGCAGAAAATGAAAAATGGATAAAGAAGTTGTGGTACTTACGTACAATGCAGTATCACTCAGCAATGAAATCTATGTCATCAGGCCCGTAGCAGCATAATGAGTGGATTCAGGTATGATGATTCTAACTGAAATAAGTCACACAGAAAAAGAAACATCATAAGATATCACTAATACACGCAATGTAAACTTGGCTACACAGGAACTGAATTACAAAACAGAACAGGGTCTCAAATTTAGAAACCCAACTTATGCTTGCTTAAGGGGAAAGGTGAGTTGGGGTGCTGCATAAAACCAGAGATTGAAATGAGCACAGATAAAGTTCCTTAAGCCAAATATGGAATAGACAAGAGCTACTCCTTGCTCAACGAAATGGACTCAACACCCCATATTGAACGCCTAAGAATGTACCTGACTAGGAAGTATCTTAAAACCTATGGACTGCTATGTCTCCGAAAGAGAATCAAGCGTGTGTACAGGGGCATAAACGCAGCAGTGATAGGATTGGAGAGGTTCGGTGAGCAAATGAAGACCCTTTGAAGTCATATTGCATGGTACCCATTCCACGGGTCTCAACTCTCCAGTTTTAAGGGATTCTTCCTTCAGCTAAAACATGCATGTGGAACCCAGAGTATGATCAACCGTGTGATCGGGAGACGTGTTCCAATATGTCTCAGTTTTCATCCTCTGGTACTCGGGTGCAACATTCCAGATGCTTTACTAACACTCTCCCGACTTCGAGAGTCAGTGCCTTTAACCTCCTGTTTGGCCCAGTTTGCAATTTCTGCAGAAGATGAACACGAATAGGGAGAACCAATGAGAGACTAGCTGGAGGTGTCTGGACGGGCAAATTTAACTCTCATTTCCCACCAGGAAGAGGAATTAACCAAAGGCTAAGCGTGCCGTGCCAGAACCAGATTAGGGCCTGAAGCCATCCCGCGGTGTTGCGGCCAGCTCACGAGAAAGCGAGTTGAAGAAAGGAGCTCAGGGGCACTGTAATTCACAAACCTGCCGAGTCATAAATGACAGCTATCGTCCAAAAATATACTGAAGTAAGGCTGCCAAGAGGACTTGAAAGCGGGGCAGAATTGCAGGAAACCGATTTCAGGAGGTAGACTGGAATTGCATTTAAAGCATAGGAAAAGAGGCAGAACGTCCACAATGATGCACTTGGCCAAAAAGGGCGTATGCGTTTTTTCCTGAATATATTCAGGAAAAAACGCCTACGCCCTTTTTGGCCAACCAAGCAAGCTTGCAAAGGAAATCTGCACTACAATGAAGTCTCACTTCCCCCCGGTCAAAAGGGCCATCTGAAAAAAGTGTAAAATCCAGAAAGGCAGGACAGGCCATGGAGACCTGGGAGCCTTGTTATGCTGATGGGCGGGATGTCAATTTCCAACAGCCATAGGGAGAAGTGTATGGTGTTTCCTGAAACATCTAAAAAACAAAGCAACAGAGCCTAGGGCACTTCCACTTATGGTCCTATAGCTTAGGGAAATTAAAATCAAAAAGACACAGCCACCCCAAAGGTTGGGACGGCTCTGTTTACAAGAACCTGGTTTACGGTACAAGTTCAATATCGCAGAAAGTGAAAAATGGATAAAGAAGTTGTGGTACTTACGTACAATGCAGTATCACTCAGCAAGGAAATCTATGTCATCAGGCCCGTAGCAGCATAATGAGTGGATTCAGGTATAATGATTCTAACTGAAATAAGTCACACAGAAAAAGAAACATCATAAGATATCACTAATATACGGAATGTAAACGTGGCTACACAGGAACTGAATTACAAAACAGAACAGGGTCTCAAATTTAGAAACCCAACTTATGCTTGCTTAAGGGGAAAGGTGAGTTGGGGTGCTGCATAAAACCAGAGATTGAAATGAGCACAGATAAAGTTCCTTTAGCCAAATATGGAATAGACAACAGCTATTGTGGAAACCAGAGTATGATCAACGAAACGGACTCATCCTTGCTCAAAGAAACGGACTCATCACCCCATATTAAGCACCTAAGAATGTACCTGACTAGTAAGTAGCTTAAAACCTAAGGAATGCTATGTCTCCAAAAGAGAATGAAGCGTGTGTACAGGGGCATAAACGCAGCAGTGATAGGATTGGAGAGGTTCGGTGAGCAAATGAAGACCCTTTGAAGTCATATTGCATGGTACCCATTCCACGGGTCTCAACTCTCCAGGTTTAAGGGATTCTTCCTTCAGCTAAAACATGCATGTGGAACCCAGAGTATGATCAACCGTGTGATCGGGAGACGTGTTCCAATATGTGTCAGTTTTCGTCCCCTGGTACTCGGGTGCAACATTCCAGACGCTTTACTAACACTCTCCCTACTTGGAGAGTCAGTGCCTTTAACCTCCTGTTTGGCCAAGTTTGCAATTTCTGCGGAAGAAGAACAGGAATAGGGAGAACCAATGAGAGACTAGCTGGAGGTGTCTGGACGGGCAAATTTAACTCTCATTTCCACCAGGAAGAGGAATTAACCAAAGGCTCAGCGTGCCGTGCCGGAACCAGATTAGGGCCTGAAGCAATCCCGCGGTGTTGCGGCCAGCTCACGAGAAAGCGAGTTGAAGAAAGGAGCTCAGGGGCACTGTAATTCACAAACCTGCCGAGTTATAAATGACAGCTATCGTCCAAAAATATACTGAAGTAAGGCTGCCAAGAGGACTTGAAAGCAGGGCAGAATGGCAGGAAACCGATTTCAGGAGGTAGACTGGAATTGCATTTAAAGCATAGGAAAAGAGGCAGAACGTCCAAAATGATGCACTTGGCCAAAAAGGGCGTATGCGTTTTTTCCTGAATATATTCAGGAAAAAATGCATACGCCCTTTTTGGCCAACCAAGCAAGCTTGCAAAGGAAATCTGCACTACAATGAAGTCTCACTTCCCCCAGGTCAAAAGGGCCATCTGAAAAAAGTGTAAAATCCAGAAAGGCAGGACAGGCCATGGAGAACTGGGAGCCTTGTTATGCTGATGGGCGGGATGTAAATTGCCAACAGCCACTCGGGAGAAGTGTATGGTGTTTCCTGAAACATCTAAAAAACAAAGCAACAGAGCCTAGGGCACTTCCACTTATGGTCCTATAGCTTAGGGAAATTAAAATCAAAAAGACACAGCCACCCCAAAGGTTGGGACGGCTCTGTTTACAAGAACCTGGTTTACGGTACAAGTTCAATATCGCAGAAAGTGAAAAATGGATAAAGAAGTTGTGGTACTTACGTACAATGCAGTATCACTCAGCAAGGAAATCTATGTCATCAGGCCCGTAGCAGCATAATGAGTGGATTCAGGTATGATGATTCTAACTGAAATAAGTCACACAGAAAAAGAAACATCATAAGATATCACTAATACACGGAATGTAAACTTGGCTACACAGGAACTGAATTACAAAACAGAACAGGGTCTCAAATTTAGAAACCCAACTTATGCTTGCTTAAGGGGAAAGGTGAGTTGGGGTGCTGCATAAAACCAGAGATTGAAATGAGCACAGATAAAGTTCCTTAAGCCAAATATGGAATACACAAGAGCTACTCCTTGCTCAAGGAAACGGACTCAACACCCCATATTGAACGCCTAAGAATGTACCTGACTAGGAAGTATCTTAAAACCTATGGACTGCTATGTCTCCGAAAGACAATCAAGCGTGTGTACAGGGGCATAAACGCAGCAGTGATAGGATTGGAGAGGTTCGGTGAGCAAATGAAGACCCTTTGAAGTCATATTGCATGGTACCCATTCCACGGGTCTCAACTCTCCAGGTTTAAGGGATTCTTCCTTCAGCTAAAACATGCATGTGGAAACCAGAGTATGATCAACCGTGTGATCGGGAGACGTGTTCCAATATGTGTCAGTTTTCGTCCCCTGGTACTCGGGTGCAACATTCCAGACGCTTTACTAACACTCTCCCGACTTGGAGAGTCAGTGCCTTTAACCTCCTGTTTGGCCCAGTTTGCAATTTCTGCGGAAGAAGAACAGGAATAGGGAGAACCAATGAGAGACTAGCTGGAGGTGTCTGGACGGGCAAATTTAACTCTCATTTCCCACCAGGAAGAGGAATTAACCAAAGGCTCAGCGTGCCGTGCCGGAACCAGATTAGGGCCTGAAGCAATCCCGCGGTGTTGCGGCCAGCTCACGAGAAAGCGAGTTGAAGAAAGGAGCTCAGGGGCACTGTAATTCACAAACCTGCCGAGTTATAAATGACAGCTATCGTCCAAAAATATACTGAAGTAAGGCTGCCAAGAGGACTTGAAAGTGGGGCAGAATTGCAGGAAACCGATTTCAGGAGGTAGACTGGAATTGCATTTAAAGCATAGGAAAAGAGGCAGAACGTCCAAAATGATGCACTTGGCAAAAAAGGGCGTATGCGTTTTTTCCTGAATATATTCAGGAAAAAATTCATACGCCCTTTTTGGCCAACCAAGCAAGCTTGCAAAGGAAATCTGCACTACAATGAAGTCTCACTTCCCCCCGGTCAAAAGGGCCATCTGAAAAAAGTGTAAAATCCAGAAAGGCAGGACAGGCCATGGAGAAGTGGGAGCCTTGTTATGCTGATGGGCGGGATGTAAATTGCCAACAGCCACTCGGGAGAAGTGTATGGTGTTTCCTGAAACATCTAAAAAACAAAGCAACAGAGCCTAGGGCACTTCCACTTATGGTCCTATAGCTTAGGGAAATTAAAATAAAAAAGACACAGCCACCCCAAAGGTTGGGATGGCTCTGTTTACAAGAACCTGGTTTACGGTACAAGTTCAATACCGCAGAAAGTGAAAAATGGATAAAGAAGTTGTGGTACTTACGTACAATGCAATATCACTCAGCAAGGAAATCTATGTCATAAGGCCCGTAGCAGCATAATGAGTGGATTCAGGTACGATGATTCTAACTGAAATAAGTCACACAGAAAAAGAAACATCATAAGATATCACTAATACACGGAATGTAAACTTGGCTACAGAGGAACTGAATTACAAAACAGAACAGGGTCTCAAATTTAGAAAACCAACTTATGCTTGCTTAAGGGGAAAGGTGAGTTAGGGTGCTGCATAAATCCAGAGATTGAAATGAGCACAGATAAAGTTCCTTAAGCCAAATATGGAATACACAAGAGCTACTCCTTGCTCAAGGAAACGGACTCAACACCCCATATTGAACGCCTAAGAATGTACCTGACTAGGAAGTATCTTAAAACCTATGGACTGCTATGTCTCCGAAAGAGAATCAAGCGTGTGTACAGGGGCATAAACGCAGCAGTGATAGGATTGGAGAGGTTCGGTGAGCAAATGAAGACCCTTTGAAGTCATATTGCATGGTACCCATTCCACGGGTCTCAACTCTCCAGGTTTAAGGTATTCTTCCTTCAGCTAAAACATGCATGTGGAACCCAGAGTATGATCAACCGTGTGATCGGGAGACGTGTTCCAATATGTGTCAGTTTTCGTCCCCTGGTACTCGGGTGCAACATTCCAGACGCTTTACTAACACTCTCCCGACTTGGAGAGTCAGTGCCTTTAACCTCCTGTTTGGCCCAGTTTGCAATTTCTGCGGAAGATGAACAGGAATAGGGAGAACGAATGAGAGACTAGCTGGAGGGGTCTGGATGGGCAAATTTAACTCTCATTTCCCACCAGGAAGAGGAATTAACCAAAGGCTCAGCGTGCCGTGCCGGAACCAGATTAGGGCCTGAAGCAACCCAGCGGCAATGCGGCCAGCTCACGAGAAAGCGAGTTGAAGAAAGGAGCTCAGGGGCACTGTAATTCACAAACCTGCCGAGTTATAAATGACAGCTATCGTCCAAAAATATACTGAAGTAAGGCTGCCAAGAGGACTTGAAAGCGGGGCAGAATTGCAGGAAACCGATTTCAGGAGGTAGACTGGAATTGCATTTAAAGCATAGGAAAAGAGGCAGAACGTCCACAATTATGCACTTGACCAACATATATTCAGGAAAAAACGCATACGCCCTTTTTGGCCAACAAAGCAAGCTTGCAAAGGAAATCTGCACTACAATGAAGTCTCACTTCCCCCCGGTCAAAAGGGCCATCTGAAAAAAGTGTAAAATCCAGAAAGGCAGGACAGGCCATGGAGAACTGGGAGCCTTGTTATGCTGATGGGCGGGATGTCAATTGCCAACAGCCACTCGGGAGAAGTGTATGGTGTTTCCTGAAACATCTAAAAAACAAAGCAACAGAGCCTAGGGCACTTCCACTTATGGTCCTATAGCTTAGGGAAATTAAAATCAAAAAGACACAGCCACCCCAAAGTTTGGGACGGCTCTGTTTACAAGAACCTGGTTTACGGTACAAGTTCAATACCGCAGAAAGTGAAAAATGGATAAAGAAGTTGTGGTACTTACGTACAATGCAGTATCACTCAGCAATGAAATCTATGTCATCAGGCCCGTAGCAGCATAATGAGTGGATTCAGGTATGATGATTCTAACTGAAATAAGTCACACAGAAAAAGAAACATCATAAGATATCACTAATACACGGAATGTAAACTTGGCTACACAGGAACTGAATTACAAAACAGAACAGGGTCTCAAATTTAGAAAACCAACTTATGCTTGCTTAAGGGGAAAGGTGAGTTGGGGTGCTGCATAAAACCAGAGATTGAAATTAGCCCAGATAAAGTTCCTTTAGCCAAATATGGAATAGACAACAGCTACTCCTTGCTCAATGAAACGGACTCATCACCCCATATTAAACACCTAAGAATGTACCTGACTAGTAAGTAGCTTAAAACCTATGGATTGCTATGTCTCCGAAAGAGAATCAAGCGTGTGTACAGGGGCATAAACGCAGCAGTGATAGGATTGGAGAGGTTCGGTGAGCAAATGAAGGCCCTTTGAAGTCATATTGCATGGTACCCATTCCACGGGTCTCAACTCTCCAGGTTTAAGGGAATCTTACTTCAGCTAAAACATGCATGTGGAACCCAGAGTATGATCAACCGTGTGATCGGGAGACGTGTTCCAATATGTCTCAGTTTTCATCCTCTGGTACTCGGGTGCAACATTCCAGATGCTTTACTAACACTCTCCCGACTTCGAGAGTCAGTGCCTTTAACCTCCTGTTTGGCCCAGTTTGCAATTTCTGCAGAAGATGAACACGAATAGGGAGAACCAATGAGAGACTAGCTGGAGGTGTCTGGACGGGCAAATTTAACTCTCATTTCCCACCAGGAAGAGGAATTAACCAAAGGCTAAGGGTGCCGTGCCAGAACCAGATTAGGGCCTGAAGCCATCCTGCGGTGTTGCGGCCAGCTCACGAGAAAGCGAGTTGAAGAAAGGAGCTCAGGGGCACTGTAATTCACAAACCTGCCGAGTTATAAATGACAGCTATCGTCCAAAAATATACTGAAGTAAGGCTGCCAAGAGGACTTGAAAGCAGGGCAGAATGGCAGGAAACCGATTTCAGGAGGTAGACTGGAATTGCATTTAAAGCATAGGAAAAGAGGCAGAACGTCCACAATGATGCACTTGGCCAAAAAGGGCGTATGCGTTTTTTCCTGAATATATTCAGGAAAAAATGCATACGCCCTTTTTGGCCAACCAAGCAAGCTTGCAAAGGAAATCTGCACTACAATGAAGTCTCACTTCCCCCCGGTCAAAAGGGCCATCTGAAAAAGTGTAAAATCCAGAAAGGCAGAACAGGCCATGGAGAAGTGGGAGCCTTGTTATGCTGATGGGCGGGATGTAAATTGCCAACAGCCACTCGGGAGAAGTGTATGGTGTTTCCTGAAACATCTAAAAAACAAAGCAACAGATCCTAGGGCACTTCCACTTATGGTCCTATAGCTTAGAGAAATTAAAATCATAAAGACACAGCCACCCCAAAGGTTGGGACGGCTCTGTTTACAAGAACCTGTTTTACGGTACAAGTTCAATATCGCAGAAAGTGAAAAATGGATAAAGAAGTTGTGGTACTTACGTACAATGCAGTATCACTCAGCAAGGAAATCTATGTCATCAGGCCCGTAGCAGCATAATGAGTGGATTCAGGTATGATGATTCTAACTGAAATAAGTCACACAGAAAAAGAAACATCATAAGATATCACTAATACACGGAATGTAAACTTGGCTACACAGGAACTGAATTCCAAAACAGAACAGGGTCTCAAATTTAGAAAACCAAATTATGCTTGCTTAAGGGGAAAGGTGAGTTGGGGTGCTGCATAAAACCAGAGATTGAAATGAGCCCAGATAAAGTTCCTTTAGCCAAATATGGAATAGACAACAGCTACTCCTTGCTCAATGAAACGGACTCATCACCCCATATTAAACACCTAAGAATGTACCTGACTAGTAAGTAGCTTAAAACCTATGGATTGCTATGTCTCCAAAAGAGAATCAAGCGTGTGTACAGGGGCATAAACGCAGCAGTGATAGGATTGGAGAGGTTCGGTGAGCAAATGAAGACCCTTTGAAGTCATATTGCATGGTACCCATTCCACGGGTCTCAACTCTCCAGGTTTAAGGGAATCTTACTTCAGCTAAAACATGCATGTGGAACCCAGAGTATGATCAACCGTGTGATCGGGAGACGTGTTCCAATATGTCTCAGTTTTCATCCTCTGGTACTCGGGTGCAACATTCCAGATGCTTTACTAACACTCTCCCGACTTCGAGAGTCAGTGCCTTTAACCTCCTGTTTGGCCCAGTTTGCAATTTCTGCAGAAGATGAACACGAATAGGGAGAACCAATGAGAGACTAGCTGGAGGTGTCTGGACGGGCAAATTTAACTCTCATTACCCACCAGGAAGAGGAATTAACCAAAGGCTAAGCGTGCCGTGCCAGAACCAGATTAGGGCCTGAAGCCATCCTGCGGTGTTGCGGCCAGCTCACGAGAAAGCGAGTTGAAGAAAGGAGCTCAGGGGCACTGTAATTCACAAACCTGCCGAGTTATAAATGACAGCTATCGTCCAAAAATATACTGAAGTAAGGCTGCCAAGAGGACTTGAAAGCAGGGCAGAATTGCAGGAAACCGATTTCAGGAGGTAGACTGGAATTGCATTTAAAGCATAGGAAAAGAGGCAGAACGTCCACAATGATGCACTTGGCCAAAAAGGGCGTATGCGTTTTTTCCTGAATATATTCAGAAAAAATGCACACGCCCTTTTTGGCCAACCAAGCAAGCTTGCAAAGGAAATCTGCACTACAATGAAGTCTCACTTCCCCCCGGTCAAAAGGGCCATCTGAAAAAGTGTAAAATCCAGAAAGGCAGAACAGGCCATGGAGAAGTGGGGGCCTTGTTATGCTGATGGGCGGGATGTAAATTGCCAACAGCCACTCGGGAGAAGTGTATGGTGTTTCCTGAAACATCTAAAAAACAAAGCAACAGATCCTAGGGCACTTCCACTTATGGTCCTATAGCTTAGAGAAATTAAAATCATAAAGACACAGCCACCCCAAAGGTTGGGACGGCTCTGTTTACAAGAACCTGGTTTACGGTACAAGTTCAATATCGCAGAAAGTGAAAAATGGATAAAGAAGTTGTGGTACTTACGTACAATGCAGTATCACTCAGCAAGGAAATCTATGTCATCAGGCCCGTAGCAGCATAATGAGTGGATTCAGGTATGATGATTCTAACTGAAATAAGTCACACAGAAAAAGAAACATCATAAGATATCACTAATAAACGGAATGTAAACTTGGCTACACAGGAACTGAATTCCAAAACAGAACAGGTTCTCAAATTTAGAAACCCAACTTATGCTTGCTTAAAGGAAAGGTGAGTTGGGGTGCTGCATAAAACCAGAGATTGAAATGAGCACAGATAAAGTTCCTTAAGCCAAATATGGAATAGACAAGAGCTACTCCTTGCACAACGAAATGGACTCAACACCCCATATTAAATGCCTAAGAGTGTACCTGACTAGGAAGTATCTAAAAACCTATGGATTGCTATGTCTCCAAAAGAGAATCAAGCGTGTGTACAGGGGCATAAACGCAGCAGTGATAGGATTGGAGAGGTTCGGTGAGCAAATGAAGACCCTTTGAAGTCATATTGCATGGTACCCATTCCACGGGTCTCAACTCTCCAGGTTTAAGGGATTCTTCCTTAAGCTAAAACATGCATGTGGAACCCAGAGTATGGTCAACCGTGTGATCGGGAGATGTGTTCCAATATGTGTCAGTTTTCGTCCCCTGGTACTCGGGTGCAACATTCCAGACGCTTTACTAACACTCTCCTGACTTGGAGAGTCAGTGCCTTTAACCTCCTGTTTGGCCCAGTTTGCAATTTCTGCGGAAGATGAACAGGAATAGGGAGAACCAATGAGAGACTAGCTGGAGGTGTCTGGACGGGCAAATTTAACTCTCATTTCCCACCAGGAAGAGGAATTAACCAAAGGCTCAGCGTGCCGTGCCGGAACCAGATTAGGGCCTGAAGCCATCCTGCGGTGTTGCGGCCAGCTCACGAGAAAGCGAGTTGAAGAAAGGAGCTCAGGGGCACTGTAATTCACAACCCTGCAGAGTTATAAATGACAGCTATCGTCCAAAAATATACTGAAGTAAGGCTGCCAAGAGGACTTGAAAGCGGGGCAGAATTGCAGGAAACCGATTTCAGGAGGTAGACTGGAATTGCATTTAAAGCATAGGAAAAGAGGCAGAACGTCCACAATGATGCACTTGGCCAAAAAGGGCGTATGCGTTTTTTCCTGAATATATTCAGGAAAAAACGCATACGCCCTTTTTGGCCAACCAAGCAAGCTTGCAAAGGAAATCTGCACTACAATGAAGTCTCACTTCCCCCCGGTCAAAAGGGCCATCTGAAAAAAGTGTAAAATCCAGAAAGGCAGGACAGGCCATGGAGACCTGGGAGCCTTGTTATGCTGATGGGCGGGATGTCAATTGCCAACAGCCACTCGGGAGAAGTGTATGGTGTTTCCTGAAACATCTAAAAAACAAAGCAACAGAGCCTAGGGCACTTCCACTTATGGTCCTATAGCTTAGGGAAATTAAAATCAAAAAGACACAGCCACCCCAAAAGTTGGGATGGCTCTGTTTACAAGAACCTGGTTTACGGTACAAGTTCAATATCGCAGAAAGTGAAAAATGGATAAAGAAGTTGTGGTACTTACGTACAATGCAGTATCACACAGCAATGAAATCTATGTCATCAGGCCCGTAGCAGCATAATGAGTGGATTCAGGTACGATGATTCTAACTGAAATAAGTCACACAGAAAAAGAAACATCATAAGATATCACTAATACACGGAATGTAAACTTGGCTACACAGGAACTGAATTACAAAACAGAACAGGTTCTCAAATTTAGAAACCCAACTTATGCTTGCTTAAGTGGAAAGGTGAGTTGGGGTGCTGCATAAAACCAGAGATTGAAATGAGCACAGATAAAGTTCCTTAAGCCAAATATGGAATAGACAAGAGCTACTCCTTGCTCAACGAAATGGACTCAACACCCCATAGTAAACGCCTAAGAATGTACCTGACTAGGAAGTATCTTAAAACCTATGGATTGCTATGTCTCCGAAAGAGAATCAAGCGTGTGTACAGGGGCATAAACGCAGCAGTGATAGGATTGGAGAGGTTCGGTGAGCAAATGAAGACCCTTTGAAGTCATATTGCATGGTACCCATTCCACGGGTCTCAACTCTCCAGGTTTAAGGTATTCTTCCTTCAGCTAAAACATGCATGTGGAACCTAGAGTATGATCAACCGTGTGATCGGGAGACGTGTTCCAATATGTGTCAGTTTTCGTCCCCTGGTACTCGGGTGCAACATTCCAGACGCTTTACTAACACTCTCCCGACTTGGAGAGTCAGTGCCTTTAACCTCCTGTTTGGCCCAGTTTGCAATTTCTGCAGACGATGAACACGAATAGGGAGAACCAATGAGAGACTAGCTGGAGGTGTCTGGACGGGCAAATTTAACTCTCATTTCCCACCAGGAAGAGGAATCAACCAAAGGCTCAGCGTGCCGTGCCAGAACCAGATTAGGGCCTGAAGCCATCCTGCGGTGTTGCGGCCAGCTCACGAGAAAGCGAGTTGAAGAAAGGAGCTCAGGGGCACTGTAATTCACAAACCTGCCGAGTCATAAATGACAGCTATCGTCCAAAAATATACTGAAGTAAGGCTGCCAAGAGGACTTGAAAGCAGGGCAGAATGGCAGGAAACCGATTTCAGGAGGTAGACTGGAATTGCATTTAAAGCATAGGAAAAGAGGCAGAATGTCCACAATGATGCACTTGGCCAAAAAGGGCGTATGCGTTTTTTCCTGAATATATTCAGGAAAAAATGCATACGCCCTTTTTGGCCAACCAAGCAAGCTTGCAAAGGAAATCTGCACTACAATGAAGTCTCACTTCCCCCCGGTCAAAAGGGCCATCTGAAAAAAGTGTAAAATCCAGAAAGGCAGGACAGGCCATGGAGAAGTGGGAGCCTTGTTATGCTGATGGGCGGGATGTAAATTGCCAACAGCCACTCGGGAGAAGTGTATGGTGTTTCCTGAAACATCTAAAAAACAAAGCAACAGAGCCTAGGGCACTTCCACTTATGGTCCTATAGCTTAGGGAAATTAAAATCAAAAAGACACAGCCACCCCAAAGGTTGGGACGGCTCTGTTTACAAGAACCTGGTTTACGGTACAAGTTCAATACCGCAGAAAATGAAAAATGGATAAAGAAGTTGTGGTACTTACGTACAATGCAGTATCACTCAGCAATGAAATCTATGTCATCAGGCCCGTAGCAGCATAATGAGTGGATTCAGGTATGATGATTCTAACTGAAATAAGTCACACAGAAAAAGAAACATCATAAGATATCACTAATACACGGAATGTAAACTTGGCTACACAGGAACTGAATTACAAAACAGAACAGGGTCTCAAATTTAGAAAACCAACTTATGCTTGCTTAAGGGGAAAGGTGAGTTGGGGTGCTGCATAAAACCAGAGATTGAAATGAGCACAGATAAAGTTCCTTAAGCCAAATATGGAATACACAAGAGCTACTCCTTGCTCAAGGAAACGGACTCAACACCCCATATTGAACGCCTAAGAATGTACCTGACTAGGAAGTATCTTAAAACCTATGGACTGCTATGTCTCCGAAAGAGAATCAAGCGTGTGTACAGGGGCATAAACGCAGCAGTGATAGGATTGGAGAGGTTCGGTGAGCAAATGAAGACCCTTTGAAGTCATATTGCATGGTACCCATTCCACGGGTCTCAACTCTCCAGTTTTAAGGGATTCTTCCTTCAGCTAAAACATGCATGTGGAACCCAGAGTATGATCAACCGTGTGATCGGGAGACGTGTTCCAATATGTCTCAGTTTTCATCCTCTGGTACTCGGGTGCAACATTCCAGATGCTTTACTAACACTCTCCCGACTTCGAGAGTCAGTGCCTTTAACCTCCTGTTTGGCCCAGTTTGCAATTTCTGCAGAAGATGAACAGGAATAGGGAGAACCAATGAGAGACTAGCTGGAGGTGTCTGGACGGGCAAATTTAACTCTCATTTCCCACCAGGAAGAGGAATTAACCAAAGGCTCAGCGTGCCGCGCCGGAACCAGATTAGGGCCTGAAGCCATCCTGTGGTGTTGCGGCCAGCTCACGAGAAAGCGAGTTGAAGAAAGGAGCTCAGGGGCACTGTAATTCACAAACCTGCCGAGTCATAAATGACAGCTATCGTCCAAAAATATACTGAAGTAAGGCTGCCAAGAGGACTTGAAAGCGGGGTAGAATTGCAGGAAACCGATTTCAGGAGGTAGACTGGAATTGCATTTAAAGCATAGGAAAAGAGGCAGAACGTCCACAATGATGCACTTGGCCAAAAAGGGCGTAGGCGTTTTTTCCTGAATATATTCAGGAAAAAACGCCTACGCCCTTTTTGGCCAACCAAGCAAGCTTGCAAAGGAAATCTGCACTACAATGAAGTCTCACTTCCCCCCGGTCAAAAGGGCCATCTGAAAAAAGTGTAAAATCCAGAAAGGCAGGACAGGCCATGGAGACCTGGGAGCCTTGTTATGCTGATGGGCGGGATGTCAATTGCCAACAGCCACTAGGGAGAAGTGTATGGTGTTTCCTGAAACATCTAAAAAACAAAGCAACAGAGCCTAGGGCACTTCCACTTATGGTCCTATAGCTTAGGGAAATTAAAATCAAAAAGACACAGCCACCCCAAAGGTTGGGACGGCTCTGTTTACAAGAACCTGGTTTACGGTACAAGTTCAATATCGCAGAAAGTGAAAAATGGATAAAGAAGTTGTGGTACTTACGTACAATGCAGTATCACTCAGCAAGGAAATCTATGTCATCAGGCCCGTAGCAGCATAATGAGTGGATTCAGGTATAATGATTCTAACTGAAATAAGTCACACAGAAAAAGAAACATCATAAGATATCACTAATATACGGAATGTAAACGTGGCTACACAGGAACTGAATTACAAAACAGAACAGGGTCTCAAATTTAGAAACCCAACTTATGCTTGCTTAAGGGGAAAGGTGAGTTGGGGTGCTGCATAAAACCAGAGATTGAAATGAGCACAGATAAAGTTCCTTTAGCCAAATATGGAATAGACAACAGCTATTGTGGAAACCAGAGTATGATCAACGAAACGGACTCATCGTTGCTCAAAGAAACGGACTCATCACCCCATATTAAACACCTAAGAATGTACCTGACTAGTAAGTAGCTTAAAACCTAAGGAATGCTATGTCTCCAAAAGAGAATGAAGCGTGTGTACAGGGGCATAAACGCAGCAGTGATAGGATTGGAGAGGTTCGGTGAGCAAATGAAGACCCTTTGAAGTCATATTGCATGGTACCCATTCCACGGGTCTCAACTCTCCAGGTTTAAGGGATTCTTCCTTCAGCTAAAACATGCATGTGGAAACCAGAGTATGATCAACCGTGTGATCGGGAGACGTGTTCCAATATGTGTCAGTTTTCGTCCCCTGGTACTCGGGTGCAACATTCCAGACGCTTTACTAACACTCTCCCTACTTGGAGAGTCAGTGCCTTTAACCTCCTGTTTGGCCAAGTTTGCAATTTCTGCGGAAGAAGAACAGGAATAGGGAGAACCAATGAGAGACTAGCTGGAGGTGTCTGGACGGGCAAATTTAACTCTCATTTCCACCAGGAAGAGGAATTAACCAAAGGCTCAGCGTGCCGTGCCGGAACCAGATTAGGGCCTGAAGCAATCCCGCGGTGTTGCGGCCAGCTCACGAGAAAGCGAGTTGAAGAAAGGAGCTCAGGGGCACTGTAATTCACAAACCTGCCGAGTTATAAATGACAGCTATCGTCCAAAAATATACTGAAGTAAGGCTGCCAAGAGGACTTGAAAGCAGGGCAGAATGGCAGGAAACCGATTTCAGGAGGTAGACTGGAATTGCATTTAAAGCATAGGAAAAGAGGCAGAACGTCCAAAATGATGCACTTGGCAAAAAAGGGCGTATGCGTTTTTTCCTGAATATATTCAGGAAAAAATGCATACGCCCTTTTTGGCCAACCAAGCAAGCTTGCAAAGGAAATCTGCACTACAATGAAGTCTCACTTCCCCCAGGTCAAAAGGGCCATCTGAAAAAAGTGTAAAATCCAGAAAGGCAGGACAGGCCATGGAGAACTGGGAGCCTTGTTATGCTGATGGGCGGGATGTAAATTGCCAACAGCCACTCGGGAGAAGTGTATGGTGTTTCCTGAAACATCTAAAAAACAAAGCAACAGAGCCTAGGGCACTTCCACTTATGGTCCTATAGCTTAGGGAAATTAAAATCAAAAAGACACAGCCACCCCAAAGGTTGGGACGGCTCTGTTTACAAGAACCTGGTTTACGGTACAAGTTCAATATCGCAGAAAGTGAAAAATGGATAAAGAAGTTGTTGTACTTACGTACAATGCAGTATCACTCAGCAAGGAAATCTATGTCATCAGGCCCGTAGCAGCATAATGAGTGGATTCAGGTATGATGATTCTAACTGAAATAAGTCACACAGAAAAAGAAACATCATAAGATATCACTAATACACGGAATGTAAACTTGGCTACACAGGAACTGAATTACAAAACAGAACAGGGTCTCAAATTCAGAAACCCAACTTATGCTTGCTTAAGGGGAAAGGTGAGTTGGGGTGCTGCATAAAACCAGAGATTGAAATGAGCACAGATAAAGTTCCTTAAGCCAAATATGGAATACACAAGAGCTACTCCTTGCTCAAGGAAACGGACTCAACACCCCATATTGAACGCCTAAGAATGTACCTGACTAGGAAGTATCTTAAAACCTATGGACTGCTATGTCTCCGAAAGAGAATCAAGCGTGTGTACAGGGGCATAAACGCAGCAGTGATAGGACTGGAGAGGTTCGGTGAGCAAATGAAGACCCTTTGAAGTCATATTGCATGGTACCCATTCCACGGGTCTCAACTCTCCAGGTTTAAGGGATTCTTCCTTCAGCTAAAACATGCATGTGGAAACCAGAGTATGATCAACCGTGTGATCGGGAGACGTGTTCCAATATGTGTCAGTTTTCGTCCCCTGGTACTCGGGTGCAACATTCCAGATGCTTTACTAACACTCTCCCGACTTGGAGAGTCAGTGCCTTTAACCTCCTGTTTGGCCCAGTTTGCAATTTCTGCGGAAGAAGAACAGGAATAGGGAGAACCAATGAGAGACTAGCTGGAGGTGTCTGGACGGGCAAATTTAACTCTCATTTCCCACCAGGAAGAGGAATTAACCAAAGGCTCAGCGTGCCGTGCCGGAACCAGATTAGGGCCTGAAGCAATCCCGCGGTGTTGCGGCCAGCTCACGAGAAAGCGAGTTGAAGAAAGGAGCTCAGGGGCACTGTAATTCACAAACCTGCCGAGTTATAAATGACAGCTATCGTCCAAAAATATACTGAAGTAAGGCTGCCAAGAGGACTTGAAAGTGGGGCAGAATTGCAGGAAACCGATTTCAGGAGGTAGACTGGAATTGCATTTAAAGCATAGGAAAAGAGGCAGAACGTCCAAAATGATGCACTTGGCCAAAAAGGGCGTATGCGTTTTTTCCTGAATATATTCAGGAAAAAATGCATACGCCCTTTTTGGCCAACCAAGCAAGCTTGCAAAGGAAATCTGCACTACAATGAAGTCTCACTTCCCCCTGGTCAAAAGGGCCATCTGAAAAAAGTGTAAAATCCAGAAAGGCAGGACAGGCCATGGAGAAGTGGGAGCCTTGTTATGCTGATGGGCGGGATGTCAATTGCCAACAGCCACTCGGGAGAAGTGTATGGTGTTTCCTGAAACATCTAAAAAACAAAGCAACAGAGCCTAGGGCACTTCCACTTATGGTCCTATAGCTTAGGGAAATTAAAATCAAAAAGACACAGCCACCCCAAAGGTTGGGACGTCTCTGTTTACAAGAACGTGGTTTACGGTACAAGTTCAATATCGCAGAAAGTGAAAAATGGATAAAGAAGTTGTGGTACTTACGTTCAATGCAGTATCACTCAGCAATGAAATCTATGTCATCAGGCCCGTAGCAGCATAATGAGTGGATTCAGGTATGATGATTCTAACTGAAATAAGTCACACAGAAAAAGAAACATCATAAGATATCACTAATACACGGAATGTAAACTTGGCTACACAGGAACTGAATTACAAAACAGAACAGGGTCTCAAATTTAGAAAAACAACTTATGCTTGCTTAAGGGGAAAGGTGAGTTGGGGTGCTGCATAAAACCAGAGATTGAAATGAGCACAGATAAAGTTCCTTAAGCCAAATATGGAATACACAAGAGCTACTCCTTGCTCAAGGAAACGGACTCAACACCCCATATTGAACGCCTAAGAATGTACCTGACTAGGAAGTATCTTAAAACCTATGGACTGCTATGTCTCCGAAAGAGAATCAAGCGTGTGTACAGGGGCATAAACGCAGCAGTGATAGGATTGGAGAGGTTCGGTGAGCAAATGAAGACCCTTTGAAGTCATATTGCATGGTACCCATTCCACGGGTCTCAACTCTCCAGTTTTAAGGGATTCTTCCTTCAGCTAAAACATGCATGTGGAACCCAGAGTATGATCAACCGTGTGATCGGGAGACGTGTTCCAATATGTCTCAGTTTTCATCCTCTGGTACTCGGGTGCAACATTCCAGATGCTTTACTAACACTCTCCCGACTTCGAGAGTCAGTGCCTTTAACCTCCTGTTTGGCCCAGTTTGCAATTTCTGCAGAAGATGAACAGGAATAGGGAGAATGAATGAGAGACTAGCTAGAGGGGTCTGGACGGGCAAATTTAACTCTCATTTCCCACCAGGAAGAGGAATTAACCAAAGGCTCAGCGTGCCGCGCCGGAACCAGATTAGGGCCTGAAGCCATCCTGTGGTGTTGCGGCCAGCTCACGAGAAAGCGAGTTGAAGAAAGGAGCTCAGGGGCACTGTAATTCACAAACCTGCCGAGTCATAAATGACAGCTATCGTCCAAAAATATACTGAAGTAAGGCTGCCAAGAGGACTTGAAAGCGGGGCAGAATTGCAGGAAACCAATTTCAGGAGGTAGACTGGAATTGCATTTAAAGCATAGGAAAAGAGGCAGAACGTCCACAATGATGCACTTGGCCAAAAAGGGCGTAGGCGTTTTTTCCTGAATATATTCAGGAAAAAACGCATACGCCCTTTTTGGCCAACCAAGCAAGCTTGCAAAGGAAATCTGCACTACAATGAAGTCTCACTTCCCCCCGGTCAAAAGGGCCATCTGAAAAATGTGTAAAATCCAGAAAGGCAGGACAGGCCATGGAGACCTGGGAGCCTTGTTATGCTGATGGGCGGGATGTCAATTGCCAACAGCCACTAGGGAGAAGTGTATGGTGTTTCCTGAAACATCTAAAAAACAAAGCAACAGAGCCTAGGGCACTTCCACTTATGGTCCTATAGCTTAGGGAAATTAAAATCAAAAAGACACAGCCACCCCAAAGGTTGGGACGGCTCTGTTTACAAGAACCTGGTTTACGGTACAAGTTCAATATCGCAGAAAGTGAAAAATGGATAAAGAAGTTGTGGTACTTACGTACAATGCAGTATCACTCAGCAAGGAAATCTATGTCATCAGGCCCGTAGCAGCATAATGAGTGGATTCAGGTATAATGATTCTAACTGAAATAAGTCACACAGAAAAAGAAACATCATAAGATATCACTAATATACGGAATGTAAACGTGGCTACACAGGAACTGAATTACAAAACAGAACAGGGTCTCAAATTTAGAAACCCAACTTATGCTTGCTTAAGGGGAAAGGTGAGTTGGGGTGCTGCATAAAACCAGAGATTGAAATGAGCACAGATAAAGTTCCTTTAGCCAAATATGGAATAGACAACAGCTATTGTGGAAACCAGAGTATGATCAACGAAACGGACTCATCCTTGCTCAAAGAAACGGACTCATCACCCCATATTAAACACCTAAGAATGTACCTGACTAGTAAGTAGCTTAAAACCTAAGGAATGCTATGTCTCCAAAAGAGAATGAAGCGTGTGTACAGGGGCATAAACGCAGCAGTGATAGGATTGGAGAGGTTCGGTGAGCAAATGAAGACCCTTTGAAGTCATATTGCATGGTACCCATTCCACGGGTCTCAACTCTCCAGGTTTAAGGGATTCTTCCTTCAGCTAAAACATGCATGTGGAAACCAGAGTATGATCAACCGTGTGATCGGGAGACGTGTTCCAATATGTGTCAGTTTTCGTCCCCTGGTACTCGGGTGCAACATTCCAGACGCTTTACTAACACTCTCCCGACTTGGAGAGTCAGTGCCTTTAACCTCCTGTTTGGCCAAGTTTGCAATTTCTGCGGAAGATGAACAGGAATAGGGAGAACCAATGAGAGACTAGCTGGAGGTGTCTGGACGGGCAAATTTAACTCTCATTTCCACCAGGAAGAGGAATTAACCAAAGGCTCAGCGTGCCGTGCCGGAACCAGATTAGGGCCTGAAGCAATCCCGCGGTGTTGCGGCCAGCTCACGAGAAAGCGAGTTGAAGAAAGGAGCTCAGGGGCACTGTAATTCACAAACCTGCCGAGTTATAAATGACAGCTATCGTCCAAAAATATACTGAAGTAAGGCTGCCAAGAGGACTTGAAAGCAGGGCAGAATGGCAGGAAACCGATTTCAGGAGGTAGACTGGAATTGCATTTAAAGCATAGGAAAAGAGGCAGAACGTCCAAAATGATGCACTTGGCAAAAAAGGGCGTATGCGTTTTTTCCTGAATATATTCAGGAAAAAATGCATACGCCCTTTTTGGCCAACCAAGCAAGCTTGCAAAGGAAATCTGCACTACAATGAAGTCTCACTTCCCCCCGGTCAAAAGGGCCATCTGACAAAAGTGTAAAATCCAGAAAGGCAGGACAGGCCATGGAGAACTGGGAGCCTTGTTATGCTGATGGGCGGGATGTAAATTGCCAACAGCCACTCGGGAGAAGTGTATGGTGTTTCCTGAAACATCTAAAAAACAAAGCAACAGAGCCTAGGGCACTTCCACTTATGGTCCTATAGCTTAGGGAAATTAAAATCAAAAAGACACAGCCACCCCAAAGGTTGGGACGGCTCTGTTTACAAGAACCTGGTTTACGGAACAAGTTCAATATCGCAGAAAGTGAAAAATGGATAAAGAAGTTGTGGTACTTACGTACAATGCAGTATCACTCAGCAAGGAAATCTATGTCATCAGGCCCGTAGCAGCATAATGAGTGGATTCAGGTATGATGATTCTAACTGAAATAAGTCACACAGAAAAAGAAACATCATAAGATATCACTAATACACGGAATGTAAACTTGGCTACACAGGAACTGAATTACAAAACAGAACAGGGTCTCAAATTTAGAAACCCAACTTATGCTTGCTTAAGGGGAAAGGTGAGTTGGGGTGCTGCATAAAACCAGAGATTGAAATGAGCACAGATAAAGTTCCTTAAGCCAAATATGGAATACACAAGAGCTACTCCTTGCTCAAGGAAACGGACTCAACACCCCATATTGAACGCCTAAGAATGTACCTGACTAGGAAGTATCTTAAAACCTATGGACTGCTATGTCTCCGAAAGAGAATCAAGCATGTGTACAGGGGCATAAACGCAGCAGTGATAGGATTGGAGAGGTTCGGTGAGCAAATGAAGACCCTTTGAAGTCATATTGCATGGTACCCATTCCACGGGTCTCAACTCTCCAGGTTTAAGGGATTCTTCCTTCAGCTAAAACATGCATGTGGAAACCAGAGTATGATCAACCGTGTGATCGGGAGACGTGTTCCAATATGTGTCAGTTTTCGTCCCCTGGTACTCGGGTGCAACATTCCAGATGCTTTACTAACACTCTGCCGACTTGGAGAGTCAGTGCCTTTAACCTCCTGTTTGGCCCAGTTTGCAATTTCTGCGGAAGAAGAACAGGAATAGGGAGAACCAATGAGAGACTAGCTGGAGGTGTCTGGACGGGCAAATTTAACTCTCATTTCCCACCAGGAAGAGGAATTAACCAAAGGCTCAGCGTGCCGTGCCGGAACCAGATTAGGGCCTGAAGCAATCCCGCGGTGTTGCGGCCAGCTCACGAGAAAGCGAGTTGAAGAAAGGAGCTCAGGGGCACTGTAATTCACAAACCTGCCGAGTTATAAATGACAGCTATCGTCCAAAAATATACTGAAGTAAGGCTGCCAAGAGGACTTGAAAGTGGGGCAGAATTGCAGGAAACCGATTTCAGGAGGTAGACTGGAATTGCATTTAAAGCATAGGAAAAGAGGCAGAACGTCCAAAATGATGCACTTGGCCAAAAAGGGCGTATGCGTTTTTTCCTGAATATATTCAGGAAAAAATTCATACGCCCTTTTTGGCCAACCAAGCAAGCTTGCAAAGGAAATCTGCACTACAATGAAGTCTCACTTCCCCCCGGTCAAAAGGGCCATCTGAAAAAAGTGTAAAATCCAGAAAGGCAGGACAGGCCATGGAGAAGTGGGAGCCTTGTTATGCTGATGGGCGGGATGTAAATTGCCAACAGCCACTCGGGAGAAGTGTATGGTGTTTCCTGAAACATCTAAAAAACAAAGCAACAGAGCCTAGGGCACTTCCACTTATGGTCCTATAGCTTAGGGAAATTAAAATAAAAAAGACACAGCCACCCCAAAGGTTGGGACGTCTCTGTTTACAAGAACGTGGTTTACGGTACAAGTTCAATATCGCAGAAAGTGAAAAATGGATAAAGAAGTTGTGGTACTTACGTTCAATGCAGTATCACTCAGCAATGAAATCTATGTCATCAGGCCCGTAGCAGCATAATGAGTGGATTCAGGTATGATGATTCTAACTGAAATAAGTCACACAGAAAAAGAAACATCATAAGATATCACTAATACACGGAATGTAAACTTGGCTACACAGGAACTGAATTACAAAACAGAACAGGGTCTCAAATTTAGAAACCCAACTTATGCTTGCTTAAGGGGAAAGGTGAGTTGGGGTGCTGCATAAAACCAGAGATTGAAATGAGCACAGATAAAGTTCCTTAAGCCAAATATGGAATACACAAGAGCTACTCCTTGCTCAAGGAAACGGACTCAACACCCCATATTGAACGCCTAAGAATGTACCTGACTAGGAAGTATCTTAAAACCTATGGACTGCTATGTCTCCGAAAGAGAATCAAGCGTGTGTACAGGGGCATAAACGCAGCAGTGATAGGATTGGAGAGGTTCGGTGAGCAAATGAAGACCCTTTGAAGTCATATTGCATGGTACCCATTCCACGGGTCTCAACTCTCCAGGTTTAAGGGATTCTTCCTTCAGCTAAAACATGCATGTGGAAACCAGAGTATGATCAACCGTGTGATCGGGAGACGTGTTCCAATATGTGTCAGTTTTCGTCCCCTGGTACTCGGGTGCAACATTCCAGATGCTTTACTAACACTCTGCCGACTTGGAGAGTCAGTGCCTTTAACCTCCTGTTTGGCCCAGTTTGCAATTTCTGCGGAAGAAGAACAGGAATAGGGAGAACCAATGAGAGACTAGCTGGAGGTGTCTGGACGGGCAAATTTAACTCTCATTTCCCACCAGGAAGAGGAATTAACCAAAGGCTCAGCGTGCCGTGCCGGAACCAGATTAGGGCCTGAAGCAATCCCGCGGTGTTGCGGCCAGCTCACGAGAAAGCGAGTTGAAGAAAGGAGCTCAGGGGCACTGTAATTCACAAACCTGCCGAGTTATAAATGACAGCTATCGTCCAAAAATATACTGAAGTAAGGCTGCCAAGAGGACTTGAAAGTGGGGCAGAATTGCAGGAAACCGATTTCAGGAGGTAGACTGGAATTGCATTTAAAGCATAGGAAAAGAGGCAGAACGTCCAAAATGATGCACTTGGCCAAAAAGGGCGTATGCGTTTTTTCCTGAATATATTCAGGAAAAAATGCATACGCCCTTTTTGGCCAACCAAGCAAGCTTGCAAAGGAAATCTGCACTACAATGAAGTCTCACTTCCCCCCGGTCAAAAGGGCCATCTGAAAAAAGTGTAAAATCCAGAAAGGCAGGACAGGCCATGGAGAAGTGGGAGCCTTGTTATGCTGATGGGCGGGATGTCAATTGCCAACAGCCACTCGGGAGAAGTGTATGGTGTTTCCTGAAACATCTAAAAAACAAAGCAACAGAGCCTAGGGCACTTCCACTTATGGTCCTATAGCTTAGGGAAATTAAAATCAAAAAGACACAGCCACCCCAAAGGTTGGGACGTCTCTGTTTACAAGAACGTGGTTTACGGTACAAGTTCAATATCGCAGAAAGTGAAAAATGGATAAAGAAGTTGTGGTACTTACGTTCAATGCAGTATCACTCAGCAATGAAATCTATGTCATCAGGCCCGTAGCAGCATAATGAGTGGATTCAGGTATGATGATTCTAACTGAAATAAGTCACACAGAAAAAGAAACATCATAAGATATCACTAATACACGGAATGTAAACTTGGCTACACAGGAACTGAATTACAAAACAGAACAGGGTCTCAAATTTAGAAAAACAACTTATGCTTGCTTAAGGGGAAAGGTGAGTTGGGGTGCTGCATAAAACCAGAGATTGAAATGAGCACAGATAAAGTTCCTTAAGCCAAATATGGAATACACAAGAGCTACTCCTTGCTCAAGGAAACGGACTCAACACCCCATATTGAACGCCTAAGAATGTACCTGACTAGGAAGTATCTTAAAACCTATGGACTGCTATGTCTCCGAAAGAGAATCAAGCGTGTGTACAGGGGCATAAACGCAGCAGTGATAGGATTGGAGAGGTTCGGTGAGCAAATGAAGACCCTTTGAAGTCATATTGCATGGTACCCATTCCACGGGTCTCAACTCTCCAGTTTTAAGGGATTCTTCCTTCAGCTAAAACATGCATGTGGAACCCAGAGTATGATCAACCGTGTGATCGGGAGACGTGTTCCAATATGTCTCAGTTTTCATCCTCTGGTACTCGGGTGCAACATTCCAGATGCTTTACTAACACTCTCCCGACTTCGAGAGTCAGTGCCTTTAACCTCCTGTTTGGCCCAGTTTGCAATTTCTGCAGAAGATGAACAGGAATAGGGAGAATGAATGAGAGACTAGCTAGAGGGGTCTGGACGGGCAAATTTAACTCTCATTTCCCACCAGGAAGAGGAATTAACCAAAGGCTCAGCGTGCCGCGCCGGAACCAGATTAGGGCCTGAAGCCATCCTGTGGTGTTGCGGCCAGCTCACGAGAAAGCGAGTTGAAGAAAGGAGCTCAGGGGCACTGTAATTCACAAACCTGCCGAGTCATAAATGACAGCTATCGTCCAAAAATATACTGAAGTAAGGCTGCCAAGAGGACTTGAAAGCGGGGCAGAATTGCAGGAAACCAATTTCAGGAGGTAGACTGGAATTGCATTTAAAGCATAGGAAAAGAGGCAGAACGTCCACAATGATGCACTTGGCCAAAAAGGGCGTAGGCGTTTTTTCCTGAATATATTCAGGAAAAAACGCATACGCCCTTTTTGGCCAACCAAGCAAGCTTGCAAAGGAAATCTGCACTACAATGAAGTCTCACTTCCCCCCGGTCAAAAGGGCCATCTGAAAAATGTGTAAAATCCAGAAAGGCAGGACAGGCCATGGAGACCTGGGAGCCTTGTTATGCTGATGGGCGGGATGTCAATTGCCAACAGCCACTAGGGAGAAGTGTATGGTGTTTCCTGAAACATCTAAAAAACAAAGCAACAGAGCCTAGGGCACTTCCACTTATGGTCCTATAGCTTAGGGAAATTAAAATCAAAAAGACACAGCCACCCCAAAGGTTGGGACGGCTCTGTTTACAAGAACCTGGTTTACGGTACAAGTTCAATATCGCAGAAAGTGAAAAATGGATAAAGAAGTTGTGGTACTTACGTACAATGCAGTATCACTCAGCAAGGAAATCTATGTCATCAGGCCCGTAGCAGCATAATGAGTGGATTCAGGTATAATGATTCTAACTGAAATAAGTCACACAGAAAAAGAAACATCATAAGATATCACTAATATACGGAATGTAAACGTGGCTACACAGGAACTGAATTACAAAACAGAACAGGGTCTCAAATTTAGAAACCCAACTTATGCTTGCTTAAGGGGAAAGGTGAGTTGGGGTGCTGCATAAAACCAGAGATTGAAATGAGCACAGATAAAGTTCCTTTAGCCAAATATGGAATAGACAACAGCTATTGTGGAAACCAGAGTATGATCAACGAAACGGACTCATCCTTGCTCAAAGAAACGGACTCATCACCCCATATTAAACACCTAAGAATGTACCTGACTAGTAAGTAGCTTAAAACCTAAGGAATGCTATGTCTCCAAAAGAGAATGAAGCGTGTGTACAGGGGCATAAACGCAGCAGTGATAGGATTGGAGAGGTTCGGTGAGCAAATGAAGACCCTTTGAAGTCATATTGCATGGTACCCATTCCACGGGTCTCAACTCTCCAGGTTTAAGGGATTCTTCCTTCAGCTAAAACATGCATGTGGAAACCAGAGTATGATCAACCGTGTGATCGGGAGACGTGTTCCAATATGTGTCAGTTTTCGTCCCCTGGTACTCGGGTGCAACATTCCAGACGCTTTACTAACACTCTCCCGACTTGGAGAGTCAGTGCCTTTAACCTCCTGTTTGGCCAAGTTTGCAATTTCTGCGGAAGATGAACAGGAATAGGGAGAACCAATGAGAGACTAGCTGGAGGTGTCTGGACGGGCAAATTTAACTCTCATTTCCACCAGGAAGAGGAATTAACCAAAGGCTCAGCGTGCCGTGCCGGAACCAGATTAGGGCCTGAAGCAATCCCGCGGTGTTGCGGCCAGCTCACGAGAAAGCGAGTTGAAGAAAGGAGCTCAGGGGCACTGTAATTCACAAACCTGCCGAGTTATAAATGACAGCTATCGTCCAAAAATATACTGAAGTAAGGCTGCCAAGAGGACTTGAAAGCAGGGCAGAATGGCAGGAAACCGATTTCAGGAGGTAGACTGGAATTGCATTTAAAGCATAGGAAAAGAGGCAGAACGTCCAAAATGATGCACTTGGCAAAAAAGGGCGTATGCGTTTTTTCCTGAATATATTCAGGAAAAAATGCATACGCCCTTTTTGGCCAACCAAGCAAGCTTGCAAAGGAAATCTGCACTACAATGAAGTCTCACTTCCCCCCGGTCAAAAGGGCCATCTGACAAAAGTGTAAAATCCAGAAAGGCAGGACAGGCCATGGAGAACTGGGAGCCTTGTTATGCTGATGGGCGGGATGTAAATTGCCAACAGCCACTCGGGAGAAGTGTATGGTGTTTCCTGAAACATCTAAAAAACAAAGCAACAGAGCCTAGGGCACTTCCACTTATGGTCCTATAGCTTAGGGAAATTAAAATCAAAAAGACACAGCCACCCCAAAGGTTGGGACGGCTCTGTTTACAAGAACCTGGTTTACGGAACAAGTTCAATATCGCAGAAAGTGAAAAATGGATAAAGAAGTTGTGGTACTTACGTACAATGCAGTATCACTCAGCAAGGAAATCTATGTCATCAGGCCCGTAGCAGCATAATGAGTGGATTCAGGTATGATGATTCTAACTGAAATAAGTCACACAGAAAAAGAAACATCATAAGATATCACTAATACACGGAATGTAAACTTGGCTACACAGGAACTGAATTACAAAACAGAACAGGGTCTCAAATTTAGAAACCCAACTTATGCTTGCTTAAGGGGAAAGGTGAGTTGGGGTGCTGCATAAAACCAGAGATTGAAATGAGCACAGATAAAGTTCCTTAAGCCAAATATGGAATACACAAGAGCTACTCCTTGCTCAAGGAAACGGACTCAACACCCCATATTGAACGCCTAAGAATGTACCTGACTAGGAAGTATCTTAAAACCTATGGACTGCTATGTCTCCGAAAGAGAATCAAGCATGTGTACAGGGGCATAAACGCAGCAGTGATAGGATTGGAGAGGTTCGGTGAGCAAATGAAGACCCTTTGAAGTCATATTGCATGGTACCCATTCCACGGGTCTCAACTCTCCAGGTTTAAGGGATTCTTCCTTCAGCTAAAACATGCATGTGGAAACCAGAGTATGATCAACCGTGTGATCGGGAGACGTGTTCCAATATGTGTCAGTTTTCGTCCCCTGGTACTCGGGTGCAACATTCCAGATGCTTTACTAACACTCTGCCGACTTGGAGAGTCAGTGCCTTTAACCTCCTGTTTGGCCCAGTTTGCAATTTCTGCGGAAGAAGAACAGGAATAGGGAGAACCAATGAGAGACTAGCTGGAGGTGTCTGGACGGGCAAATTTAACTCTCATTTCCCACCAGGAAGAGGAATTAACCAAAGGCTCAGCGTGCCGTGCCGGAACCAGATTAGGGCCTGAAGCAATCCCGCGGTGTTGCGGCCAGCTCACGAGAAAGCGAGTTGAAGAAAGGAGCTCAGGGGCACTGTAATTCACAAACCTGCCGAGTTATAAATGACAGCTATCGTCCAAAAATATACTGAAGTAAGGCTGCCAAGAGGACTTGAAAGTGGGGCAGAATTGCAGGAAACCGATTTCAGGAGGTAGACTGGAATTGCATTTAAAGCATAGGAAAAGAGGCAGAACGTCCAAAATGATGCACTTGGCCAAAAAGGGCGTATGCGTTTTTTCCTGAATATATTCAGGAAAAAATTCATACGCCCTTTTTGGCCAACCAAGCAAGCTTGCAAAGGAAATCTGCACTACAATGAAGTCTCACTTCCCCCCGGTCAAAAGGGCCATCTGAAAAAAGTGTAAAATCCAGAAAGGCAGGACAGGCCATGGAGAAGTGGGAGCCTTGTTATGCTGATGGGCGGGATGTAAATTGCCAACAGCCACTCGGGAGAAGTGTATGGTGTTTCCTGAAACATCTAAAAAACAAAGCAACAGAGCCTAGGGCACTTCCACTTATGGTCCTATAGCTTAGGGAAATTAAAATAAAAAAGACACAGCCACCCCAAAGGTTGGGATGGCTCTGTTTACAAGAACCTGGTTTACGGTACAAGTTCAATACCGCAGAAAGTGAAAAATGGATAAAGAAGTTGTGGTATTACGTACAATGCAATATCACTCAGCAAGGAAATCTATGTCATAAGGCCCGTAGCAGCATAATGAGTGGATTCAGGTACGATGATTCTAACTGAAATAAGTCACACAGAAAAAGAAACATCATAAGATATCACTAATACACGGAATGTAAACTTGGCTACAGAGGAACTGAATTACAAAACAGAACAGGGTCTCAAATTTAGAAAACCAACTTATGCTTGCTTAAGGGGAAAATGAGTTAGGGTGCTGCATAAAACCAGAGATTGAAATGAGCACAGATAAAGTTCCTTAAGCCAAATATGGAATACACAAGAGCTACTCCTTGCTCAAGGAAACGGACTCAACACCCCATATTGAACACCTAAGAATGTACCTGACTAGGAAGTATCTTAAAACCTATGGACTGCTATGTCTCCGAAAGAGAATCAAGCGTGTATACAGGGGCATAAACGCAGCAGTGATAGGATTGGAGAGGTTCGGTGAGCTAATGAAGACCCTTTGAAGTCATATTGCATGGTACCCATTCCACGGGTCTCAACTCTCCAGGTTTAAGGTATTCTTCCTTCAGCTAAAACATGCATGTGGAACCCAGAGTATGATCAACCGTGTGATCGGGAGACGTGTTCCAATATGTGTCAGTTTTCGTCCCCTGGTACTCGGGTGCAACATTCCAGACGCTTTACTAACACTCTCCCGACTTGGAGAGTCAGTGCCTTTAACCTCCTGTTTGGCCCAGTTTGCAATTTCTGCGGAAGATGAACAGGAATAGGGAGAACGAATGAGAGAGTAGCTGGAGGGGTCTGGATGGGCAAATTTAACTCTCATTTCCCACCAGGAAGAGGAATTAACCAAAGGCTCAGCGTGCCGTGCCGGAACCAGATTAGGGCCTGAAGCAACCCAGCGGCATTGCGGCCAGCTCACGAGAAAGCGAGTTGAAGAAAGGAGCTCAGGGGCACTGTAATTCACAAACCTGCCGAGTTATAAATGACAGCTATCGTCCAAAAATATACTGAAGTAAGGCTGCCAAGAGGACTTGAAAGCGGGGCAGAATTGCAGGAAACCGATTTCAGGAGGTAGACTGGAATTGCATTTAAAGCATAGGAAAAGAGGCAGAACGTCCACAATGATGCACTTGGCCAACATATATTCAGGAAAAAACGCATACGCCCTTTTTGGCCAACAAAGCAAGCTTGCAAAGGAAATCTGCACTACAATGAAGTCTCACTTCCCCCCGGTCAAAAGGGCCATCTGAAAAAAGTGTAAAATCCAGAAAGGCAGGACAGGCCATGGAGAACTGGGAGCCTTGTTATGTTGATGGGCGGGATGTAAATTGCCAACAGCCACTCGGGAGAAGTGTATGGTGTTTCCTGAAACATCTAAAAAACAAAGCAACAGAGCCTAGGGCACTTCCACTTATGGTCCTATAGCTTAGGGAAATTAAAATCAAAAAGACACAGCCACCCCAAAGTTTGGGACGGCTCTGTTTACAAGAACCTGGTTTACGGTACAAGTTCAATACCGCAGAAAGTGAAAAATGGATAAAGAAGTTGTGGTACTTACGTACAATGCAGTATCACTCAGCAATGAAATCTATGTCATCAGGCCCGTAGCAGCATAATGAGTGGATTCAGGTATGATGATTCTAACTGAAATAAGTCACACAGAAAAAGAAACATCATAAGATATCACTAATACACGGAATGTAAACTTGGCTACACAGGAACTGAATTACAAAACAGAACAGGGTCTCAAATTTAGAAAACCAACTTATGCTTGCTTAAGGGGAAAGGTGAGTTGGGGTGCTGCATAAAACCAGAGATTGAAATTAGCCCAGATAAAGTTCCTTTAGCCAAATATGGAATAGACAACAGCTACTCCTTGCTCAATGAAACGGACCCATCACCCCATATTAAACACCTAAGAATGTACCTGACTAGTAAGTAGCTTAAAACCTATGGACTGCTATGTCTCTGAAAGAGAATCAAGCGTGTGTACAGGGGCATAAACGCAGCAGTGATAGGATTGGAGAGGTTCGGTGAGCAAATGAAGGCCCTTTGAAGTCGTATTGCATGGTACCCATTCCACGGGTCTCAACTCTCCAGGTTTAAGGGAATCTTACTTCAGCTAAAACATGCATGTGGAACCCAGAGTATGATCAACCGTGTGATCGGGAGACGTGTTCCAATATGTCTCAGTTTTCATCCTCTGGTACTCGGGTGCAACATTCCAGATGCTTTACTAACACTCTCCCGACTTCGAGAGTCAGTGCCTTTAACCTCCTGTTTGGCCCAGTTTGCAATTTCTGCAGAAGATGAACACGAATAGGGAGAACCAATGAGAGACTAGCTGGAGGTGTCTGGACGGGCAAATTTAACTCTCATTTCCCACCAGGAAGAGGAATTAACCAAAGGCTAAGCGTGCCGTGCCAGAACCAGATTAGGGCCTGAAGCCATCCTGCGGTGTTGCGGCCAGCTCACGAGAAAGCGAGTTGAAGAAAGGAGCTCAGGGGCACTGTAATTCACAAACCTGCCGAGTTATAAATGACAGCTATCGTCCAAAAATATACTGAAGTAAGGCTGCCAAGAGGACTTGAAAGCAGGGCAGAATGGCAGGAAACCGATTTCAGGAGGTAGACTGGAATTGCATTTAAAGCATAGGAAAAGAGGCAGAACGTCCACAATGATGCACTTGGCCAAAAAGGGCGTATGCGTTTTTTCCTGAATATATTCAGGAAAAAATGCATACGCCCTTTTTGGCCAACCAAGCAAGCTTGCAAAGGAAATCTGCACTACAATGAAGTCTCACTTCCCCCCGGTCAAAAGGGCCATCTGAAAAAGTGTAAAATCCAGAAAGGCAGAACAGGCCATGGAGAAGTGGGAGCCTTGTTATGCTGATGGGCGGGATGTAAATTGCCAACAGCCACTCGGGAGAAGTGTATGGTGTTTCCTGAAACATCTAAAAAACAAAGCAACAGATCCTAGGGCACTTCCACTTATGGTCCTATAGCTTAGAGAAATTAAAATCATAAAGACACAGCCACCCCAAAGGTTGGGACGGCTCTGTTTACAAGAACCTGTTTTACGGTACAAGTTCAATATCGCAGAAAGTGAAAAATGGATAAAGAAGTTGTGGTACTTACGTACAATGCAGTATCACTCAGCAAGGAAATCTATGTCATCAGGCCCGTAGCAGCATAATGAGTGGATTCAGGTATGATGATTCTAACTGAAATAAGTCACACAGAAAAAGAAACATCATAAGATATCACTAATACACGGAATGTAAACTTGGCTACACAGGAACTGAATTCCAAAACAGAACAGGTTCTCAAATTTAGAAAACCAACTTATGCTTGCTTAAGGGGAAAGGTGAGTTGGGGTGCTGCATAAAACCAGAGATTGAAATGAGCACAGATAAAGTTCCTTAAGCCAAATATGGAATAGACAAGAGCTACTCCTTGCTCAACGAAATGGACTCAACACACCATATTAAATGCCTAAGAGTGTACCTGACTAGGAAGTATCTAAAAATCTATGGATTGCTATGTCTCCAAAAGAGAATCAAGCGTGTGTACAGGGGCATAAACGCAGCAGTGATAGGATTGGAGAGGTTCGGTGAGCAAATGAAGACCCTTTGAAGTCATATTGCATGGTACCCATTCCACGGGTCTCAACTCTCCAGGTTTAAGGGATTCTTCCTTCAGCTAAAACATGCATGTGGAACCCAGAGTATGGTCAACCGTGTGATCGGGAGATGTGTTCCAATATGTGTCAGTTTTCGTCCCCTGGTACTCGGGTGCAACATTCCAGACGCTTTACTAACACTCTCCTGACTTGGAGAGTCAGTGCCTTTAACCTCCTGTTTGGCCCAGTTTGCAATTTCTGCGGAAGATGAACAGGAATAGGGAGAACCAATGAGAGACTAGCTGGAGGTGTCTGGACGGGCAAATTTAACTCTCATTTCCCACCAGGAAGAGGAATTAACCAAAGGCTCAGCGTGCCGTGCCGGAACCAGATTAGGGCCTGAAGCCATCCTGCGGTGTTGCGGCCAGCTCACGAGAAAGCGACTTGAAGAAAGGAGCTCAGGGGCACTGTAATTCACAACCCTGCAGAGATATAAATGACAGCTATCGTCCAAAAATATACTGAAGTAAGGCTGCCAAGAGGACTTGAAAGCGGGGCAGAATTGCAGGAAACCGATTTCAGGAGGTAGACTGGAATTGCATTTAAAGCATAGGAAAAGAGGCAGAACGTCCACAATGATGCACTTGGTCAAAAAGGGCATATGCGTTTTTTCCTGAATATATTCAGGAAAAAACGCATACGCCCTTTTTGGCCAACCAAGCAAGCTTGCAAAGGAAATCTGCACTACAATGAAGTCTCACTTCCCCCCGGTCAAAAGGGCCATCTGAAATAAGTGTAAAATCCAGAAAGGCAGGACAGGCCATGGAGAAGTGGGAGCCTTGTTATGCTGATGGGCGGGATGTCAATTGCCAACAGCCACTCGGGAGAAGTGTATGGTGTTTCCTGAAACATCTAAAAAACAAAGCAACAGAGCCTAGGGCACTTCCACTTATGGTCCTATAGCTTAGGGAAATTAAAATCAAAAAGACACAGCCACCCCAAAAGTTGGGACGGCTCTGTTTACAAGAACCTGGTTTACGGTACAAGTTCAATATCGCAGAAAGTGAAAAATGGATAAAGAAGTTGTGGTACTTACGTACAATGCAATATCACACAGCAATGAAATCTATGTCATCAGGCCCGTAGCAGCATAATGAGTGGATTCAGGTACGATGATTCTAACTGAAATAAGTCACACAGAAAAAGAAACATCATAAGCTATCACTAATACACGGAATGTAAACTTGGCTACACAGGAACTGAATTACAAAACAGAACAGGTTCTCAAATTTAGAAACCCAACTTATGCTTGCTTAAGGGGAAAGGTGAGTTGGGGTGCTGCATAGAACCAGAGATTGAAATGAGCACAGATAAATTTCCTTAAGCCAAATATGGAATAGACAAGAGCTACTCCTTGCTCAACGAAATGGACTCAACACCTCATAGTAAACGCCTAAGAATGTACCTGACTAGGAAGTATCTTAAAACCTATGGATTGCTATGTCTCCGAAAGAGAATCAAGCGTGTGTACAGGGGCATAAACGCAGCAGTGATAGGATTGGAGAGGTTCGGTGAGCAAATGAAGACCCTTTGAAGTCATATTGCATGGTACCCATTCCACGGGTCTCAACTCTCCAGGTTTAAGGTATTCTTCCTTCAGCTAAAACATGCATGTGGAACCCAGAGTATGATCAACCGTGTGATCGGGAGACGTGTTCCAATATGTGTCAGTTTTCGTCCCCTGGTACTCGGGTGCAACATTCCAGACGCTTTACTAACACTCTCCCGACTTGGAGAGTCAGTGCCTTTAACCTCCTCTTTGGCCCAGTTTGCAATTTCTGCGGAAGATGAACAGGAATAGGGAGAACCAATGAGAGACTAGCTGGAGGTGTCTGGACGGGCAAATTTAACTCTCATTTCCCACCAGGAAGAGGAATTAACCAAAGGCTCAGCGTGCCGTGCCGGAACCAGATTAGGGCCTGAAGCCATCCTGCGGTGTTGCGGCCAGCTCACGAGAAAGCGAGTTGAAGAAAGGAGCTCAGGGGCACAGAAATTCACAAACCTGCAGAGTTATAAATGACAGCTATTGTCCAAAAATATACTGAAGTAAGGCTGCCAAGAGGACTTGAAAGCGGGGCAGAATTGCAGGAAACCGATTTCAAGAGGTAGACTGGAATTGCATTGAAAGCATAGGAAAAGAGGCAGAACGTCCACAATGATGCACTTGGCCAAAAAGGGCGTATGCGTTTTTTCCTGAATATATTCAGGAAAAAACGCATACGCCCTTTTTGGCCAACCAAGCAAGCTTGCAAAGGAAATCTGCACTACAATGAAGTCTCACTTCCCCCCGGTCAAAAGGGCCATCTGAAAAAAGTGTAAAATCCAGAAAGGCAGGACAGGCCATGGAGAACTGGGAGCCTTGTTATGCTGATGGGCGGGATGTCAATTGCCAACAGCCACTCGGGAGAAGTGTATGGTGTTTCCTGAAACATCTAAAAAACAAAGCAACAGAGCCTAGGGCACTTCCACTTATGGTCCTATAGCTTAGGGAAATTAAAATCAAAAAGACACAGCCACCCCAAAGGTTGAGACGGCTCTGTTTACAAGAAATTCATTTACGGTACAAGTTCAATATCACAGAAAGTGAAAAATGGATAAAGAAGTTGTGGTACTTACGTACAATGCAGTATCACTCAGCAATGAAGTCTATGTCATCAGGCCCGTAGCAGCATAATGAGTGGATTCAGGTACGATGATTCTAACTGAAATAAGTCACACAGAAAAAGAAACATCATAAGATATCACTAATACACGGAATGTAAACTTGGCTACAGAGCAACTGAATTACAAAACAGAACAGGGTCTCAAATTTAGAAACCCAACTTATGCTTGCTTAAGGGAAAGGTGAGCTGGGGTGCTGCATAAAACCAGAGATTGAAATGAGCACAGATAAAGTTCCTTAAGCCAAATATGGAATAGACAAGAGCTACTCCTTGCTCAACGAAATGGACTCAACACCCCATATTAAACGCCTAAGAATGTACCTGACTAGGAAGTATCTTAAAACCTATGGATTGCTATGTCTCCGAAAGAGAATCAAGCGTGTGTACAGGGGCATAAACGCAGCAGTGATAGGATTGGAGAGGTTCGGTGAGCAAATGAAGACCCTTTGAAGTCATATTGCATGGTTCCCATTCCACGGGTCTCAACTCTCCAGGTTTAAGGTATTCTTCCTTCAGCTAAAACATGCATGTGGAACCCAGAGTATGATCAACCGTGTGATCGGGAGACGTGTTCCAATATGTGTCAGTTTTCGTCCCCTGGTACTCGGGTGCAACATTCCAGACGCTTTACTAACACTCTCCCGACTTGGAGAGTCAGTGCCTTTAACCTCCTGTTTGGCCCAGTTTGCAATTTCTGCGGAAGATGAACAGGAATAGGGAGAACGAATGAGAGAGTAGCTGGAGGGGTCTGGATGGGCAAATTTAACTCTCATTTCCCACCAGGAAGAGGAATTAACCAAAGGCTCAGCGTGCCGTGCCGGAACCAGATTAGGGCCTGAAGCAACCCAGCGGCATTGCGGCCAGCTCACGAGAAAGCGAGTTGAAGAAAGGAGCTCAGGGGCACTGTAATTCACAAACCTGCAGAGTTATAAATGACAGCTATCGTCCAAAAATATACTGAAGTAAGGCTGCCAAGAGGACTTGAAAGCGGGGCAGAATTGCAGGAAACCGATTTCAGGAGGTAGACTGGAATTGCATTTAAAGCATAGGAAAAGAGGCAGAACGTCCACAATGATGCACTTGGCCAAAATATATTCAGGAAAAAACGCATACGCACTTTTTGGCCAACCAAGCAAGCTTGCAAAGGAAATCTGCACTACAATGAAGTCTCACTTCCCCCCGGTCAAAAGGGCCATCTGAAATAAGTGTAAAATCCAGAAAGGCAGGACAGGCCATGGAGAACTGGGAGCCTTGTTATGCTGATGGGCGGGATGTCAATTGCCAACAGCCACTGGGGAGAAGTGTATGGTGTTTCCTGAAACATCTAAAAAACAAAGCAACAGAGCCTAGGGCACTTCCACTTATGGTCCTATAGCTTAGGGAAATTAAAATCAAAAAGACACAGCCACCCCAAAGGTTGGGATGGCTCTGTTTACAAGAACCTGGTTTACGGTACAAGTTCAATACCGCAGAAAGTGAAAAATGGATAAAGAAGTTGTGGTACTTACGTACAATGCAGTATCACTCAGCAATGAAATCTATGTCATCAGGCCCGTAGCAGCATAATGAGTGGATTCAGGTATGATGATTCTAACTGAAATAAGTCACACAGAAAAAGAAACATCATAAGATATCACTAATACACGGAATGTAAACTTGGCTACACAGGAACTGAATTACAAAACAGAACAGGGTCTCAAATTTAGAAAACCAACTTATGCTTGCTTAAGGGGAAAGGTGAGTTGGGGTGCTGCATAAAACCAGAGATTGAAATGAGCACAGATAAAGTTCCTTAAGCCAAATATGGAATAGACAAGAGCTACTCCTTGCTCAACGAAATGGACTCAACACCCCATATTAAACGCCTAACAGTGTACCTGACTAGGAAGTATCTTAAAACCGATGGATTGCTATGTCTCCGAAAGAGAATCAAGCGTGTGTACAGGGGCATAAAAGCAGCAGTGATAGGATTGGAGAAGTTCGGTGAGCAAATGAAGACCCTTTGTAGTCATATTGCATGGTATCCATTCCACGGGTCTCAACTCTCCAGGTTTAAGGTATTCTTCCTTCAGCTAAAACATGCATGTGGAACCCAGAGTATGATCAACCGTGTGATCGGGAGACGTGTTCCAATATGTGTCAGTTTTCGTCCCCTGGTACTCGGGTGCAACATTCCAGACGCTTTACTAACACTCTCCCGACTTGGAGAGTCAGTGCCTTTAACCTCCTGTTTGGCCCAGTTTGCAATTTCTGCAGAAGATGAACACGAATAGGGAGAACCAATGAGAGACTAGCTGGAGGTGTCTGGACGGGCAAATTTAACTCTCATTTCCCACCAGGAAGAGGAATTAACCAAAGGCTCAGCGTGCCGTGCCAGAACCAGATTAGGGCCTGAAGCCATCCTGCGGTGTTGCGGCCAGCTCACGAGAAAGCGAGTTGAAGAAAGGAGCTCAGGGGCACTGTAATTCACAAACCTGCCGAGTTATAAATGACAGCTATCGTCCAAAAATATACTGAAGTAAGGCTGCCAAGAGGACTTGAAAGCAGGGCAGAATGGCAGGAAACCGATTTCAGGAGGTAGACTGGAATTGCATTTAAAGCATAGGAAAAGAGGCAGAACGTCCACAATGATGCACTTGGCAAAAAAGGGCGTATGCGTTTTTTCCTGAATATATTCAGGAAAAAATGCATACGCCCTTTTTGGCCAACCAAGCAAGCTTACAAAGGAAATCTGCACTACAATGAAGTCTCACTTCCCCCCGGTCAAAAGGGCCATCTGAAAAAGTGTAAAATCCAGAAAGGCAGGACAGGCCATGGAAAACTGGGAGCCTTCTTATGCTGATGGGCGGGATGTAAATTGCCAACAGCCACTCGGGAGAAGTGTATGGTGTTTCCTGAGACATCTAAAAAACAAAGCAACAGAGCCTTGGGCACTTCCACTTATGGTCCTATAGCTTAGAGAAATTAAAATCATAAAGACACAGCCACCACAAAGGTTGGGACGGCTCTGTTTACAAGAACCTGTTTTACGGTACAAGTTCAATATCGCAGAAAGTGAAAAATGGATAAAGAAGTTGTGGTACTTACGTACAATGCAGTATCACTCAGCAAGGAAATCTATGTCATCAGGCCCGTAGCAGCATAATGAGTGGATTCAGGTATGATGATTCTAACTGAAATAAGTCACACAGAAAAAGAAACACCATAAGATATCACTAATACACGGAATGTAAACTTGGCTACACAGGAACTGAATTCCAAAACAGAACAGGTTCTCAAATTTAGAAACCCAACTTATGCTTGCTTAAGGGGAAAGGTGAGTTGGGGTGCTGCATAAAACCAGAGATTGAAATGAGCACAGATAAAGTTCCTTAAGCCAAATATGGAATAGACAAGAGCTACTCCTTGCACAACGAAATGGACTCAACACCCCATATTAAATGCCTAAGAGTGTACCTGACTAGGAAGTATCTAAAAACCTATGGATTGCTATGTCTCCAAAAGAGAATCAAGCGTGTGTACAGGGGCATAAACGCAGCAGTGATAGGATTGGAGAGGTTCGGTGAGCTAATGAAGACCCTTTGAAGTCATATTGCATGGTTCCCATTCCACGGGTCTCAACTCTCCAGGTTTAAGGGAATCTTCCTTCAGCTAAAACATGCATGTGGAACCCAGAGTATGGTCAACCGTGTGATCGGGAGACGTGTTCCAATATGTGTCAGTTTTCGTCCCCTGGTACTCGGGTGCAACATTCCAGACGCTTTACTAACACTCTCCTGACTTGGAGAGTCAGTGCCTTTAACCTCCTGTTTGGCCCAGTTTGCAATTTCTGCGGAAGATGAACAGGAATAGGGAGAACCAATGAGAGACTAGCTGGAGGTGTCTGGATGGGCAAATTTAACTCTCATTTCCCACCAGGAAGAGGAATTAACCAAAGGCTCAGCGTGCCGTGCCGGAACCATATTAGGGCCTGAAGCCATCCTGCGGTGTTGCGGCCAGCTCACGAGAAAGCGAGTTGAAGAAAGGAGCTCAGGGGCACTGTAATTCACAAACCTGCAGAGTTATAAATGACAGCTATCGTCCAAAAATATACTGAAGTAAGGCTGCCAAGAGGACTTGAAAGCGGGGCAGAATTGCAGGAAACCGATTTCAGGAGGTAGACTGGAATTGCATTGAAAGCATAGGAAAAGAGGCAGAACGTCCACAATGATGCACTTGGCCAAAAAGGGCGTATGCGTTTTTTCCTGAATATATTCAGGAAAAAACGCATACGCCCTTTTTGGCCAACCAAGCAAGCTTGCAAAGGAAATCTGCACTACAATGAAGTCTCACTTCCCCCCGGTCAAAAGGGCCATCTGAAAAAAGTGTAAAATCCAGAAAGGCAGGACAGGCCATGGAGAACTGGGAGCCTTGTTATGCTGATGGGCGGGATGTCAATTGCCAACAGCCACTCGGGAGAAGTGTATGGTGTTTCCTGAAACATCTAAAAAACAAAGCAACAGAGCCTAGGGCACTTCCACTTATTGTCCTATAGCTTAGGGAAATTAAAATCAAAAAGACACAGCCACCCCAAAGGTTGAGACGGCTCTGTTTACAAGAAATTCATTTACAGTACAAGTTCAATATCACAGAAAGTGAAAAATGGATAAAGAAGTTGTGGTACTTACGTACAATGCAGTATCACTCAGCAATGAAGTCTATGTCATCAGGCCCGTAGCAGCATAATGAGTGGATTCAGGTACGATGATTCTAACTGAAATAAGTCACACAGAAAAAGAAACATCATAAGATATCACTAATACACGGAATGTAAACTTGGCTACAGAGGAACTGAATTCCAAAACAGAACAGGGTCTCAAATTTAGAAACCCAACTTATGCTTGCTTAAGGGAAAGGTGAGCTGGGGTGCTGCATAAAACCAGAGATTGAAATGAGCACAGATAAAGTTCCTTAAGCCAAATATGGAATAGACAAGAGCTACTCCTTGCTCAACGAAATGGACTCAACACCCCATATTAAACGCCTAAGAATGTACCTGACTAGGAAGTATCTTAAAACCTATGGATTGCTATGTCTCCGAAAGAGAATCAAGCGTGTGTACAGGGGCATAAACGCAGCAGTGATAGGACTGGAGAGGTTCGGTGAGCAAATGAAGACCCTTTGAAGTCATATTGCATGGTACCCATTCCACGGGTCTCAACTCTCCAGGTTTAAGGTATTCTTCCTTCAGCTAAAACATGCATGTGGAACCCAGAGTATGATCAACCGTGTGATCGGGAGACGTGTTCCAATATGTGTCAGTTTTCGTCCCCTGGTACTCGGGTGCAACATTCCAGACGCTTTACTAACACTCTCCCGACTTGGAGAGTCAGTGCCTTTAACCTCCTGTTTGGCCCAGTTTGCAATTTCTGCGGAAGATGAACAGGAATAGGGAGAACGAATGAGAGACTAGCTGGAGGGGTCTGGATGGGCAATTTAACTCTCATTTCCCACCAGGAAGAGGAATTAACCAAAGGCTCAGCGTGCCGTGCCGGAACCAGATTAGGGCCTGAAGCAACTCAGCGGCATTGCGGCCAGCTCACGAGAAAGCGAGTTGAAGAAAGGAGCTCAGGGGCACTGTAATTCACAAACCTGCAGAGTTATAAATGACAGCTATCGTCCAAAAATATACTGAAGTAAGGCTGCCAAGAGGACTTGAAAGCGGGGCAGAATTGCAGGAAACCGATTTCAGGAGGTAGACTGGAATTGCATTTAAAGCATAGGAAAAGAGGCAGAACGTCCACAATGATGCACTTGGCCAAAATATATTCAGGAAAAAACGCATACGCCCTTTTTGGCCAACCAAGCAAGCTTGCAAAGGAAATCTGCACTACAATGAAGTCTCACTTCCCCCCGGTCAAAAGGGCCATCTGAAATAAGTGTAAAATCCAGAAAGGCAGGACAGGCCATGGAGAACTGGGAGCCTTGTTATGCTGATGGGCGGGATGTCAATTGCCAACAGCCACTGGGGAGAAGTGTATGGTGTTTCCTGAAACATCTAAAAAACAAAGCAACAGAGCCTAGGGCACTTCCACTTATGGTCCTATAGCTTAGGGAAATTAAAATCAAAAAGACACAGCCACCCCAAAGGTTGGGATGGCTCTGTTTACAAGAACCTGGTTTACGGTACAAGTTCAATACCGCAGAAAGTGAAAAATGGATAAAGAAGTTGTGGTACTTACATACAATCCAGTATCACTCAGCAATGAAATCTATGTCATCAGGCCCGTAGCAGCATAATGAGTGGATTCAGGTATGATGATTCTAACTGAAATAAGTCACACAGAAAAAGAAACATCATAAGATATCACTAATACACGGAATGTAAACTTGGCTACACAGGAACTGAATTACAAAACAGAACAGGGTCTCAAATTTAGAAAACCAACTTATGCTTGCTTAAGGGGAAAGGTGAGTTGGGGTGCTGCATAAAACCAGAGATTGAAATGAGCACAGATAAAGTTCCTTAAGCCAAATATGGAATAGACAAGAGCTACTCCTTGCTCAACGAAATGGACTCAACACCCCATATTAAACGCCTAAGAGTGTACCTGACTAGGAAGTATCTTAAAACCTATGGATTGCTATGTCTCCGAAAGAGAATCAAGCGTGTGTACAGGGGCATAAAAGCAGCAGTGATAGGATTGGAGAAGTTCGGTGAGCAAATGAAGACCCTTTGTAGACATATTGCATGGTATCCATTCCACGGGTCTCAACTCTCCAGGTTTAAGGTATTCTTCCTTCAGCTAAAACATGCATGTGGAACCCAGAGTATGGTCAACCGTGTGATCGGGAGATGTGTTCCAATATGTGTCAGTTTTCGTCCCCTGGTACTCGGGTGCAACATTCCAGACGCTTTACTAACACTCTCCCGACTTGGAGAGTCAGTGCCTTTAACCTCCTGTTTGGCCCAGTTTGCAATTTCTGCAGAAGATGAACACGAATAGGGAGGACCAATGAGAGACTAGCTGGAGGTGTCTGGACGGGCAAATTTAACTCTCATTTCCCACCAGGAAGAGGAATCAACCAAAGGCTCAGCGTGCCGTGCCAGAACCAGATTAGGGCCTGAAGCCATCCTGCGGTGTTGCGGCCAGCTCACGAGAAAGCGAGTTGAAGAAAGGAGCTCAGGGGCACTGTAATTCACAAACCTGCCGAGTCATAAATGACAGCTATCGTCCAAAAATATACTGAAGTAAGGCTGCCAAGAGTTCTTGAAAGCAGGGCAGAATGGCAGGAAACCGATTTCAGGAGGTAGACTGGAATTGCATTTAAAGCATAGGAAAAGAGGCAGAACGTCCACAATGATGCACTTGGCCAAAAAGGGCGTATGCGTTTTTTCCTGAATATATTCAGGAAAAAATGCATACGCCCTTTTTGGCCAACCAAGCAAGCTTGCAAAGGAAATCTGCACTACAATGAAGTCTCACTTCCCCCCGGTCAAAAGGGCCATCTGAAAAAAGTGTAAAATCCAGAAAGGCAGGACAGGCCATGGAGAACTGGGAGCCTTGTTATGCTGATGGGCGGGATGTAAATTGCCAACAGCCACTCGGGAGAAGTGTATGGTGTTTCCTGAAACATCTAAAAAACAAAGCAACAGAGCCTAGGGCACTTCCACTTATGGTCCTATAGCTTAGGGAAATTAAAATCAAAAAGACACAGCCACCCCAAAGGTTGGGACGGCTCTGTTTACAAGAACCTGGTTTACGGTACAAGTTCAATACCGCAGAAAATGAAAAATGGATAAAGAAGTTGTGGTACTTACGTACAATGCAGTATCACTCAGCAATGAAATCTATGTCATCAGGCCCGTAGCAGCATAATGAGTGGATTCAGGTATGATGATTCTAACTGAAATAAGTCACACAGAAAAAGAAACATCATAAGATATCACTAATACACGCAATGTAAACTTGGCTACACAGGAACTGAATTACAAAACAGAACAGGGTCTCAAATTTAGAAACCCAACTTATGCTTGCTTAAGGGGAAAGGTGAGTTCGGGTGCTGCATAAAACCAGAGATTGAAATGAGCACAGATAAAGTTCCTTAAGCCAAATATGGAATAGACAAGAGCTACTCCTTGCTCAACGAAATGGACTCAACACCCCATATTGAACGCCTAAGAATGTACCTGACTAGGAAGTATCTTAAAACCTATGGACTGCTATGTCTCCGAAAGAGAATCAAGCGTGTGTACAGGGGCATAAACGCAGCAGTGATAGGATTGGAGAGGTTCGGTGAGCAAATGAAGACCCTTTGAAGTCATATTGCATGGTACCCATTCCACGGGTCTCAACTCTCCAGTTTTAAGGGATTCTTCCTTCAGCTAAAACATGCATGTGGAACCCAGAGTATGATCAACCGTGTGATCGGGAGACGTGTTCCAATATGTCTCAGTTTTCATCCTCTGGTACTCGGGTGCAACATTCCAGATGCTTTACTAACACTCTCCCGACTTCGAGAGTCAGTGCCTTTAACCTCCTGTTTGGCCCAGTTTGCAATTTCTGCAGAAGATGAACACGAATAGGGAGAACCAATGAGAGACTAGCTGGAGGTGTCTGGACGGGCAAATTTAACTCTCATTTCCCACCAGGAAGAGGAATTAACCAAAGGCTAAGCGTGCCGTGCCAGAACCAGATTAGGGCCTGAAGCCATCCCGCGGTGTTGCGGCCAGCTCACGAGAAAGCGAGTTGAAGAAAGGAGCTCAGGGGCACTGTAATTCACAAACCTGCCGAGTCATAAATGACAGCTATCGTCCAAAAATATACTGAAGTAAGGCTGCCAAGAGGACTTGAAAGCGGGGCAGAATTGCAGGAAACCGATTTCAGGAGGTAGACTGGAATTGCATTTAAAGCATAGGAAAAGAGGCAGAACGTCCACAATGATGCACTTGGCCAAAAAGGGCGTATGCGTTTTTTCCTGAATATATTCAGGAAAAAACGCCTACGCCCTTTTTGGCCAACCAAGCAAGCTTGCAAAGGAAATCTGCACTACAATGAAGTCTCACTTCCCCCCGGTCAAAAGGGCCATCTGAAAAAAGTGTAAAATCCAGAAAGGCAGGACAGGCCATGGAGACCTGGGAGCCTTGTTATGCTGATGGGCGGGATGTCAATTTCCAACAGCCATAGGGAGAAGTGTATGGTGTTTCCTGAAACATCTAAAAAACAAAGCAACAGAGCCTAGGGCACTTCCACTTATGGTCCTATAGCTTAGGGAAATTAAAATCAAAAAGACACAGCCACCCCAAAGGTTGGGACGGCTCTGTTTACAAGAACCTGGTTTACGGTACAAGTTCAATATCGCAGAAAGTGAAAAATGGATAAAGAAGTTGTGGTACTTACGTACAATGCAGTATCACTCAGCAAGGAAATCTATGTCATCAGGCCCGTAGCAGCATAATGAGTGGATTCAGGTATAATGATTCTAACTGAAATAAGTCACACAGAAAAAGAAACATCATAAGATATCACTAATATACGGAATGTAAACGTGGCTACACAGGAACTGAATTACAAAACAGAACAGGGTCTCAAATTTAGAAACCCAACTTATGCTTGCTTAAGGGGAAAGGTGAGTTGGGGTGCTGCATAAAACCAGAGATTGAAATGAGCACAGATAAAGTTCCTTTAGCCAAATATGGAATAGACAACAGCTATTGTGGAAACCAGAGTATGATCAACGAAACGGACTCATCCTTGCTCAAAGAAACGGACTCATCACCCCATATTAAACACCTAAGAATGTACCTGACTAGAAAGTAGCTTAAAACCTAAGGAATGCTATGTCTCCAAAAGAGAATGAAGCGTGTGTACAGGGGCATAAACGCAGCAGTGATAGGATTGGAGAGGTTCGGTGAGCAAATGAAGACCCTTTGAAGTCATATTGCATGGTACCCATTCCACGGGTCTCAACTCTCCAGGTTTAAGGGATTCTTCCTTCAGCTAAAACATGCATGTGGAAACCAGAGTATGATCAACCGTGTGATCGGGAGACGTGTTCCAATATGTGTCAGTTTTCGTCCCCTGGTACTCGGGTGCAACATTCCAGACGCTTTACTAACACTCTCCCTACTTGGAGAGTCAGTGCCTTTAACCTCCTGTTTGGCCCAGTTTGCAATTTCTGCGGAAGAAGAACAGGAATAGGGAGAACCAATGAGAGACTAGCTGGAGGTGTCTGGACGGGCAAATTTAACTCTCATTTCCACCAGGAAGAGGAATTAACCAAAGGCTCAGCGTGCCGTGCCGGAACCAGATTAGGGCCTGAAGCAATCCCGCGGTGTTGCGGCCAGCTCACGAGAAAGCGAGTTGAAGAAAGGAGCTCAGGGGCACTGTAATTCACAAACCTGCCGAGTTATAAATGACAGCTATCGTCCAAAAATATACTGAAGTAAGGCTGCCAAGAGGACTTGAAAGCAGGGCAGAATGGCAGGAAACCGATTTCAGGAGGTAGACTGGAATTGCATTTAAAGCATAGGAAAAGAGGCAGAACGTCCAAAATGATGCACTTGGCCAAAAAGGGCGTATGCGTTTTTTCCTGAATATATTCAGGAAAAAATGCATACGCCCTTTTTGGCCAACCAAGCAAGCTTGCAAAGGAAATCTGCACTACAATGAAGTCTCACTTCCCCCAGGTCAAAAGGGCCATCTGAAAAAAGTGTAAAATCCAGAAAGGCAGGACAGGCCATGGAGAAGTGGGAGCCTTGTTATGCTGATGGGCGGGATGTAAATTGCCAACAGCCACTCGGGAGAAGTGTATGGTGTTTCCTGAAACATCTAAAAAACAAAGCAACAGAGCCTAGGGCACTTCCACTTATGGTCCTATAGCTTAGGGAAATTAAAATCAAAAAGACACAGCCACCCCAAAGGTTGGGACGGCTCTGTTTACAAGAACCTGGTTTACGGTACAAGTTCAATATCGCAGAAAGTGAAAAATGGATAAAGAAGTTGTGGTACTTACGTACAATGCAGTATCACTCAGCAAGGAAATCTATGTCATCAGGCCCGTAGCAGCATAATGAGTGGATTCAGGTATGATGATTCTAACTGAAATAAGTCACACAGAAAAAGAAACATCATAAGATATCACTAATACACGGAATGTAAACTTGGCTACACAGGAACTGAATTACAAAACAGAACAGGGTCTCAAATTTAGAAACCCAACTTATGCTTGCTTAAGGGGAAAGGTGAGTTGGGGTGCTGCATAAAACCAGAGATTGAAATGAGCACAGATAAAGTTCCTTAAGCCAAATATGGAATACACAAGAGCTACTCCTTGCTCAAGGAAACGGACTCAACACCCCATATTGAACGCCTAAGAATGTACCTGACTAGGAAGTATCTTAAAACCTATGGACTGCTATGTCTCCGAAAGACAATCAAGCGTGTGTACAGGGGCATAAACGCAGCAGTGATAGGATTGGAGAGGTTCGGTGAGCAAATGAAGACCCTTTGAAGTCATATTGCATGGTACCCATTCCACGGGTCTCAACTCTCCAGGTTTAAGGGATTCTTCCTTCAGCTAAAACATGCATGTGGAAACCAGAGTATGATCAACCGTGTGATCGGGAGACGTGTTCCAATATGTGTCAGTTTTCGTCCCCTGGTACTCGGGTGCAACATTCCAGACGCTTTACTAACACTCTCCCGACTTGGAGAGTCAGTGCCTTTAACCTCCTGTTTGGCCCAGTTTGCAATTTCTGCGGAAGAAGAACAGGAATAGGGAGAACCAATGAGAGACTAGCTGGAGGTGTCTGGACGGGCAAATTTAACTCTCATTTCCCACCAGGAAGAGGAATTAACCAAAGGCTCAGCGTGCCGTGCCGGAACCAGATTAGGGCCTGAAGCAATCCCGCGGTGTTGCGGCCAGCTCACGAGAAAGCGAGTTGAAGAAAGGAGCTCAGGGGCACTGTAATTCACAACCCTGCCGAGTTATAAATGACAGCTATCGTCCAAAAATATACTGAAGTAAGGCTGCCAAGAGGACTTGAAAGTGGGGCAGAATTGCAGGAAACCGATTTCAGGAGGTAGACTGGAATTGCATTTAAAGCATAGGAAAAGAGGCAGAACGTCCAAAATGATGCACTTGGCAAAAAAGGGCGTATGCGTTTTTTCCTGAATATATTCAGGAAAAAATTCATACGCCCTTTTTGGCCAACCAAGCAAGCTTGCAAAGGAAATCTGCACTACAATGAAGTCTCACTTCCCCCCGGTCAAAAGGGCCATCTGAAAAAAGTGTAAAATCCAGAAAGGCAGGACAGGCCATGGAGAAGTGGGAGCCTTGTTATGCTGATGGGCGGGATGTAAATTGCCAACAGCCACTCGGGAGAAGTGTATGGTGTTTCCTGAAACATCTAAAAAACAAAGCAACAGAGCCTAGGGCACTTCCACTTATGGTCCTATAGCTTAGGGAAATTAAAATAAAAAAGACACAGCCACCCCAAAGGTTGGGATGGCTCTGTTTACAAGAACCTGGTTTACGGTACAAGTTCAATACCGCAGAAAGTGAAAAATGGATAAAGAAGTTGTGGTACTTACGTACAATGCAATATCACTCAGCAAGGAAATCTATGTCATAAGGCCCGTAGCAGCATAATGAGTGGATTCAGGTACGATGATTCTAACTGAAATAAGTCACACAGAAAAAGAAACATCATAAGATATCACTAATACACGGAATGTAAACTTGGCTACAGAGGAACTGAATTACAAAACAGAACAGGGTCTCAAATTTAGAAAACCAACTTATGCTTGCTTAAGGGGAAAGGTGAGTTAGGGTGCTGCATAAAACCAGAGATTGAAATGAGCACAGATAAAGTTCCTTAAGCCAAATATGGAATACACAAGAGCTACTCCTTGCTCAAGGAAACGGACTCAACACCCCATATTGAACGCCTAAGAATGTACCTGACTAGGAAGTATCTTAAAACCTATGGACTGCTATGTCTCCGAAAGAGAATCAAGCGTGTGTACAGGGGCATAAACGCAGCAGTGATAGGATTGGAGAGGTTCGGTGAGCAAATGAAGACCCTTTGAAGTCATATTGCATGGTACCCATTCCACGGGTCTCAACTCTCCAGGTTTAAGGTATTCTTCCTTCAGCTAAAACATGCATGTGGAACCCAGAGTATGATCAACCGTGTGATCGGGAGACGTGTTCCAATATGTGTCAGTTTTCGTCCCCTGGTACTCGGGTGCAACATTCCAGACGCTTTACTAACACTCTCCCGACTTGGAGAGTCAGTGCCTTTAACCTCCTGTTTGGCCCAGTTTGCAATTTCTGCGGAAGATGAACAGGAATAGGGAGAACGAATGAGAGACTAGCTGGAGGGGTCTGGATGGGCAAATTTAACTCTCATTTCCCACCAGGAAGAGGAATTAACCAAAGGCTCAGCGTGCCGTGCCGGAACCAGATTAGGCCCTGAAGCCATCCTGCGGTGTTGCGGCCAGCTCACGAGAAAGCGAGTTGAAGAAAGGAGCTCAGGGGCACTGTAATTCACAAACCTGCAGAGTTATAAATGACAGCTATCGTCCAAAAATATACTGAAGTAAGGCTCCCAAGAGGACTTGAAAGCGGGGCAGAATTGCAGGAAACCGATTTCAGGAGGTAGACTGGAATTGCATTTAAAGCATAGGAAAAGAGGCAGAACGTCCACAATTATGCACTTGACCAACATATATTCAGGAAAAAACGCATACGCCCTTTTTGGCCAACAAAGCAAGCTTGCAAAGGAAATCTGCACTACAATGAAGTCTCACTTCCCCCCGGTCAAAAGGGCCATCTGAAAAAAGTGTAAAATCCAGAAAGGCAGGACAGGCCATGGAGAACTGGGAGCCTTGTTATGCTGATGGGCGGGATGTCAATTGCCAACAGCCACTCGGGAGAAGTGTATGGTGTTTCCTGAAACATCTAAAAAACAAAGCAACAGAGCCTAGGGCACTTCCACTTATGGTCCTATAGCTTAGGGAAATTAAAATCAAAAAGACACAGCCACCCCAAAGTTTGGGACGGCTCTGTTTACAAGAACCTGGTTTACGGTACAAGTTCAATACCGCAGAAAGTGAAAAATGGATAAAGAAGTTGTGGTACTTACGTACAATGCAGTATCACTCAGCAATGAAATCTATGTCATCAGGCCCGTAGCAGCATAATGAGTGGATTCAGGTATGATGATTCTAACTGAAATAAGTCACACAGAAAAAGAAACATCATAAGATATCACTAATACACGGAATGTAAACTTGGCTACACAGGAACTGAATTACAAAACAGAACAGGGTCTCAAATTTAGAAAACCAACTTATGCTTGCTTAAGGGGAAAGGTGAGTTGGGGTGCTGCATAAAACCAGAGATTGAAATTAGCCCAGATAAAGTTCCTTTAGCCAAATATGGAATAGACAACAGCTACTCCTTGCTCAATGAAACGGACTCATCACCCCATATTAAACACCTAAGAATGTACCTGACTAGTAAGTAGCTTAAAACCTATGGATTGCTATGTCTCCGAAAGAGAATCAAGCGTGTGTACAGGGGCATAAACGCAGCAGTGATAGGATTGGAGAGGTTCGGTGAGCAAATGAAGGCCCTTTGAAGTCATATTGCATGGTACCCATTCCACGGGTCTCAACTCTCCAGGTTTAAGGGAATCTTACTTCAGCTAAAACATGCATGTGGAACCCAGAGTATGATCAACCGTGTGATCGGGAGACGTGTTCCAATATGTCTCAGTTTTCATCCTCTGGTACTCGGGTGCAACATTCCAGATGCTTTACTAACACTCTCCCGACTTCGAGAGTCAGTGCCTTTAACCTCCTGTTTGGCCCAGTTTGCAATTTCTGCAGAAGATGAACACGAATAGGGAGAACCAATGAGAGACTAGCTGGAGGTGTCTGGACGGGCAAATTTAACTCTCATTTCCCACCAGGAAGAGGAATTAACCAAAGGCTAAGCGTGCCGTGCCAGAACCAGATTAGGGCCTGAAGCCATCCTGCGGTGTTGCGGCCAGCTCACGAGAAAGCGAGTTGAAGAAAGGAGCTCAGGGGCACTGTAATTCACAAACCTGCAGAGTTATAAATGACAGCTATCGTCCAAAAATATACTGAAGTAAGGCTGCCAAGAGGACTTGAAAGCAGGGCAGAATGGCAGGAAACCGATTTCAGGAGGTAGACTGGAATTGCATTTAAAGCATAGGAAAAGAGGCAGAACGTCCACAATGATGCACTTGGCCAAAAAGGGCGTATGCGTTTTTTCCTGAATATATTCAGGAAAAAATGCATACGCCCTTTTTGGCCAACCAAGCAAGCTTGCAAAGGAAATCTGCACTACAATGAAGTCTCACTTCCCCCCGGTCAAAAGGGCCATCTGAAAAAGTGTAAAATCCAGAAAGGCAGAACAGGCCATGGAGAAGTGGGAGCCTTGTTATGCTGATGGGCGGGATGTAAATTGCCAACAGCCACTCGGGAGAAGTGTATGGTGTTTCCTGAAACATCTAAAAAACAAAGCAACAGATCCTAGGGCACTTCCACTTATGGTCCTATAGCTTAGAGAAATTAAAATCATAAAGACACAGCCACCCCAAAGGTTGGGACGGCTCTGTTTACAAGAACCTGTTTTACGGTACAAGTTCAATATCGCAGAAAGTGAAAAATGGATAAAGAAGTTGTGGTACTTACGTACAATGCAGTATCACTCAGCAAGGAAATCTATGTCATCAGGCCCGTAGCAGCATAATGAGTGGATTCAGGTATGATGATTCTAACTGAAATAAGTCACACAGAAAAAGAAACATCATAAGATATCACTAATACACGGAATGTAAACTTGGCTACACAGGAACTGAATTCCAAAACAGAACAGGTTCTCAAATTTAGAAAACCAACTTATGCTTGCTTAAGGGGAAAGGTGAGTTGGGGTGCTGCATAAAACCAGAGATTGAAATGAGCACAGATAAAGTTCCTTAAGCCAAATATGGAATAGACAAGAGCTACTCCTTGCTCAACGAAATGGACTCAACACACCATATTAAATGCCTAAGAGTGTACCTGACTAGGAAGTATCTAAAAATCTATGGATTGCTATGTCTCCAAAAGAGAATCAAGCGTGTGTACAGGGGCATAAACGCAGCAGTGATAGGATTGGAGAGGTTCGGTGAGCAAATGAAGACCCTTTGAAGTCATATTGCATGGTACCCATTCCACGGGTCTCAACTCTCCAGGTTTAAGGGATTCTTCCTTAAGCTAAAACATGCATGTGGAACCCAGAGTATGGTCAACCGTGTGATCGGGAGATGTGTTCCAATATGTGTCAGTTTTCGTCCCCTGGTACTCGGGTGCAACATTCCAGACGCTTTACTAACACTCTCCTGACTTGGAGAGTCAGTGCCTTTAACCTCCTGTTTGGCCCAGTTTGCAATTTCTGCGGAAGATGAACAGGAATAGGGAGAACCAATGAGAGACTAGCTGGAGGTGTCTGGACGGGCAAATTTAACTCTCATTTCCCACCAGGAAGAGGAATTAAACAAAGGCTCAGCGTGCCGTGCCGGAACCAGATTAGGGCCTGAAGCCATCCTGCGGTGTTGCGGCCAGCTCACGAGAAAGCGACTTGAAAAAAGGAGCTCAGGGGCACTGTAATTCACAACCCTGCAGAGTTATAAATGACAGCTATCGTCCAAAAATATACTGAAGTAAGGCTGCCAAGAGGACTTGAAAGCGGGGCAGAATTGCAGGAAACCGATTTCAGGAGGTAGACTGGAATTGCATTTAAAGCATAGGAAAAGAGGCAGAACGTCCACAATAATGCACTTGGCCAAAAAGGGCGTATGCGTTTTTTCCTGAATATATTCAGGAAAAAACGCATACGCCCTTTTTGGCCAACCAAGCAAGCTTGCAAAGGAAATCTGCACTACAATGAAGTCTCACTTCCCCCCGGTCAAAAGGGCCATCTGAAATAAGTGTAAAATCCAGAAAGGCAGGACAGGCCATGGAGAAGTGGGAGCCTTGTTATGCTGATGGGCGGGATGTCAATTGCCAACAGCCACTCGGGAGAAGTGTATGGTGTTTCCTGAAACATCTAAAAAACAAAGCAACAGAGCCTAGGGCACTTCCACTTATGGTCCTATAGCTTAGGGAAATTAAAATCAAAAAGACACAGCCACCCCAAAAGTTGGGACGGCTCTGTTTACAAGAACCTGGTTTACGGTACAAGTTCAATATCGCAGAAAGTGAAAAATGGATAAAGAAGTTGTGGTACTTACGTACAATGCAATATCACACAGCAATGAAATCTATGTCATCAGGCCCGTAGCAGCATAATGAGTGGATTCAGGTACGATGATTCTAACTGAAATAAGTCACACAGAAAAAGAAACATCATAAGATATCACTAATACACGGAATGTAAACTTGGCTACACAGGAACTGAATTACAAAACAGAACAGGGTCTCAAATTTAGAAACCCAACTTATGCTTGCTTAAGGGGAAAGGTGAGTTGGGGTGCTGCATAAAACCAGAGATTGAAATGAGCACAGATAAAGTTCCTTAAGCCAAATATGGAATAGACAAGAGCTACTCGTTGCTCAACGAAATGGACTCAACACCTCATAGTAAACGCCTAAGAATGTACCTGACTAGGAAGTATCTTAAAACCTATGGATTGCTATGTCTCCGAAAGAGAATCAAGCGTGTGTACAGGGGCATAAACGCAGCAGTGATAGGATTGGAGAGGTTCGGTGAGCAAATGAAGACCCTTTGAAGTCATATTGCATGGTACCCATTCCACGGGTCTCAACTCTCCAGGTTTAAGGTATTCTTCCTTCAGCTAAAACATGCATGTGGAACCCAGAGTATGATCAACCGTGTGATCGGGAGACGTGTTCCAATATGTGTCAGTTTTCGTCCCCTGGTACTCGGGTGCAACATTCCAGACGCTTTACTAACACTCTCCCGACTTGGAGAGTCACTGCCTTTAACCTCCTGTTTGGCCCAGTTTGCAATTTCTGCGGAAGATGAACAGGAATAGGGAGAACGAATGAGAGACTAGCTGGAGGGGTCTGGATGGGCAAATTTAACTCTCATTTCCCACCAGGAAGAGGAATTAACCAAAGGCTCAGCGTGCCGTGCCGGAACCAGATTAGGGCCTGAAGCAACCCAGCGGCATTGCGGCCAGCTCACGAGAAAGCGAGTTGAAGAAAGGAGCTCAGGGGCACTGTAATTCACAAACCTGCAGAGTTATAAATGACAGCTATCGTCCAAAAATATACTGAAGTAAGGCTGCCAAGAGGACTTGAAAGCGGGGCAGAATTGCAGGAAACCGATTTCAGGAGGTAGACTGGAATTGCATTTAAAGCATAGGAAAAGAGGCAGAACGTCCACAATGATGCACTTGGCCAAAATATATTCAGGAAAAAACGCATACGCCCTTTTTGGCCAACCAAGCAAGCTTGCAAAGGAATTCTGCACTACAATGAAGTCTCACTTCCCCCCGGTCAAAAGGGCCATCTGAAATAAGTGTAAAATCCAGAAAGGCAGGACAGGCCATGGAGAACTGGGAGCCTTGTTATGCTGATGGGCGGGATGTCAATTGCCAACAGCCACTGGGGAGAAGTGTATGGTGTTTCCTGAAACATCTAAAAAACAAAGCAACAGAGCCTAGGGCACTTCCACTTATGGTCCTATAGCTTAGGGAAATTAAAATCAAAAAGACACAGCCACCCCAAAGGTTGGGATGGCTCCGTTTACAAGAACCTGGTTTACGGTACAAGTTCAATACCGCAGAAAGTGAAAAATGGATAAAGAAGTTGTGGTACTTACGTACAATGCAGTATCACTCAGCAATGAAATCTATGTCATCAGGCCCATAGCAGCATAATGAGTGGATTCAGGTATGATGATTCTAACTGAAATAAGTCACACAGAAAAAGAAACATCATAAGATATCACTAATACACGGAATGTAAACTTGGCTACACAGGAACTGAATTACAAAACAGAACAGGGTCTCAAATTTAGAAAACCAACTTATGCTTGCTTAAGGGGAAAGGTGAGTTGGGGTGCTGCATAAAACCAGAGATTGAAATGAGCACAGATAAAGTTCCTTAAGCCAAATATGGAATAGACAAGAGCTACTCCTTGCTCAACGAAATGGACTCAACACCCCATATTAAACGCCTAACAGTGTACCTGACTAGGAAGTATCTTAAAACCTATGGATTGCTATGTCTCCGAAAGAGAATCAAGCGTGTGTACAGGGGCATAAAAGCAGCAGTGATAGGATTGGAGAAGTTCGGTGAGCAAATGAAGACCCTTTGTAGTCATATTGCATGGTATCCATTCCACGGGTCTCAACTCTCCAGGTTTAAGGTATTCTTCCTTCAGCTAAAACATGCATGTGGAAACCAGAGTATGATCAACCGTGTGATCGGGAGACGTGTTCCAATATGTGTCAGTTTTCGTCCCCTGGTACTCGGGTGCAACATTCCAGACGCTTTACTAACACTCTCCCGACTTGGAGAGTCAGTGCCTTTAACCTCCTGTTTGGCCAAGTTTGCAATTTCTGCGGAAGAAGAACAGGAATAGGGAGAACCAATGAGAGACTAGCTGGAGGTGTCTGGACGGGCAAATTTAACTCTCATTTCCCACCAGGAAGAGGAATTAACCAAAGGCTCAGCGTGCCGTGCCGGAACCAGATTAGGGCCTGAAGCAATCCCGCGGTGTTGCGGCCAGCTCACGAGAAAGCGAGTTGAAGAAAGGAGCTCAGGGGCACTGTAATTCACAAACCTGCCGAGTTATAAATGACAGCTATCGTCCAAAAATATACTGAAGTAAGGCTGCCAAGAGGACTTGAAAGCAGGGCAGAATGGCAGGAAACCGATTTCAGGAGGTAGACTGGAATTGCATTTAAAGCATAGGAAAAGAGGCAGAACGTCCAAAATGATGCACTTGGCAAAAAAGGGCGTATGCGTTTTTTCCTGAATATATTCAGGAAAAAATGCATACGCACTTTTTGGCCAACCAAGCAAGCTTGCAAAGGAAATCTGCACTACAATGAAGTCTCACTTCCCCCCGGTCAAAAGGGCCATCTGAAAAAAGTGTAAAATCCAGAAAGGCAGGACAGGCCATGGAGACCTGGGAGCCTTGTTATGCTGATGGGCGGGATGTAAATTGCCAACAGCCACTCGGGAGAAGTGTATGGTGTTTCCTGAAACATCTAAAAAACAAAGCAACAGAGCCTAGGGCACTTCCACTTATGGTCCTATAGCTTAGGGAAATTAAAATCAAAAAGACACAGCCACCCCAAAAGTTGGGACGGCTCTGTTTACAAGAACGTGGTTTACGGTACAAGTTCAATACCGCAGAAAGTGAAAAATGGATAAAGAAGTTGTGGTACTTACGTACAATGCAATATCACTCAGCAAGGAAATCTATGTCATCAGGCCCGTAGCAGCATAATGAGTGGATTCAGGTACGATGATTCTAACTGAAATAAGTCACACAGAAAAAGAAACAGCATAAGATATCACTAATACACGGAATGTAAACTTGGCTACATAGGAACTGAATTACAAAACAGAACAGGGTCTCAAATTTAGAAAACCAACTTATGCTTCCTTAAGGGGAAAGGTGAGTTGGGGTGCTGCATAAAACCAGAGATTGAAATGAGCACAGATAAAGTTCCTTAAGCCAAATATGGAATAGACAAGAGCTACTCCTTGCTCAACGAAATGGAGTCAACACCCCATATTAAACGCCTAAGAATTTACCTGACTAGGAAGTATCTTAAAGCCTATGGATTGCTATGTCTCCGAAAGAGAATCAAGAGTTTGTACAGGGGCATAAACGCAGCAGTGATAGGATTGGAGAGGTTCGCTGAGCAAATGAAGACCCTTTGAAGTCATATTGCATGGTACCCATTCCACGGGTCTCAACTCTCCAGGTTGAAGGGATTCTTCCTTCAGCTAAAACATGCATGTGGAACCCAGAGTATGATCAACCGTGTGATCGGGAGACGTGTTCCAATATGTCTCAGTTTTCATCCTCTGGTACTCGGGTGCAACATTCCAGATGCTTTACTAACACTCTCCCGACTTCGAGAGTCAGTGCCTTTAACCTCCTGTTTGGCCCAGTTTGCAATTTCTGCAGAAGATGAACAGGAATAGGGAGAACCAATGAGAGACTAGCTGGAGGTGTCTGGACGGGCAAATTTAACTCTCATTTCCCACCAGGAAGAGGAATTAACCAAAGGCTAAGCGTGCCGTGCCAGAACCAGATTAGGGCCTGAAGCCATCCCGCGGTGTTGCGGCCAGCTCACGAGAAAGCGAGTTGAAGAAAGGAGCTCAGGGGCACTGTAATTCACAAACCTGCCGAGTCATAAATGACAGCTATCGTCCAAAAATATACTGAAGTAAGGCTGCCAAGAGGACTTGAAAGCGGGGCAGAATTGCAGGAAACCGATTTCAGGAGGTAGACTGGAATTGCATTTAAAGCATAGGAAAAGAGGCAGAACGTCCACAATGATGCACTTGGCCAAAAAGGGCGTATGCGTTTTTTCCTGAATATATTCAGGAAAAAACGCCTACGCCCTTTTTGGCCAACCAAGCAAGCTTGCAAAGGAAATCTGCACTACAATGAAGTCTCACTTCCCCCCGGTCAAAAGGGCCATCTGAAAAAAGTGTAAAATCCAGAAAGGCAGGACAGGCCATGGAGACCTGGGAGCCTTGTTATGCTGATGGGCGGGATGTCAATTTCCAACAGCCATAGGGAGAAGTGTATGGTGTTTCCTGAAACATCTAAAAAACAAAGCAACAGAGCCTAGGGCACTTCCACTTATGGTCCTATAGCTTAGGGAAATTAAAATCAAAAAGACACAGCCACCCCAAAGGTTGGGACGGCTCTGTTTACAAGAACCTGGTTTACGGTACAAGTTCAATATCGCAGAAAGTGAAAAATGGATAAAGAAGTTGTGGTACTTACGTACAATGCAGTATCACTCAGCAAGGAAATCTATGTCATCAGGCCCGTAGCAGCATAATGAGTGGATTCAGGTATAATGATTCTAACTGAAATAAGTCACACAGAAAAAGAAACATCATAAGATATCACTAATATACGGAATGTAAACGTGGCTACACAGGAACTGAATTACAAAACAGAACAGGGTCTCAAATTTAGAAACCCAACTTATGCTTGCTTAAGGGGAAAGGTGAGTTGGGGTGCTGCATAAAACCAGAGATTGAAATGAGCACAGATAAAGTTCCTTTAGCCAAATATGGAATAGACAACAGCTATTGTGGAAACCAGAGTATGATCAACGAAACGGACTCATCCTTGCTCAAAGAAACGGACTCATCACCCCATATTAAACACCTAAGAATGTACCTGACTAGTAAGTAGCTTAAAACCTAAGGAATGCTATGTCTCCAAAAGAGAATGAAGCGTGTGTACAGGGGCATAAACGCAGCAGTGATAGGATTGGAGAGGTTCGGTGAGCAAATGAAGACCCTTTGAAGTCATATTGCATGGTACCCATTCCACGGGTCTCAACTCTCCAGGTTTAAGGGATTCTTCCTTCAGCTAAAACATGCATGTGGAAACCAGAGTATGATCAACCGTGTGATCGGGAGACGTGTTCCAATATGTGTCAGTTTTCGTCCCCTGGTACTCGGGTGCAACATTCCAGACGCTTTACTAACACTCTCCCGACTTGGAGAGTCAGTGCCTTTAACCTCCTGTTTGGCCAAGTTTGCAATTTCTGCGGAAGAAGAACAGGAATAGGGAGAACCAATGAGAGACTAGCTGGAGGTGTCTGGACGGGCAAATTTAACTCTCATTTCCACCAGGAAGAGGAATTAACCAAAGGCTCAGCGTGCCGTGCCGGAACCAGATTAGGGCCTGAAGCAATCCCGCGGTGTTGCGGCCAGCTCACGAGAAAGCGAGTTGAAGAAAGGAGCTCAGGGGCACTGTAATTCACAAACCTGCCGAGTTATAAATGACAGCTATCGTCCAAAAATATACTGAAGTAAGGCTGTCAAGAGGACTTGAAAGCAGGGCAGAATGGCAGGAAACCGATTTCAGGAGGTAGACTGGAATTGCATTTAAAGCATAGGAAAAGAGGCAGAACGTCCAAAATGATGCACTTGGCCAAAAAGGGCGTATGCGTTTTTTCCTGAATATATTCAGGAAAAAATGCATACGCCGTTTTTGGCCAACCAAGCAAGCTTGCAAAGGAAATCTGCACTACAATGAAGTCTCACTTCCCCCAGGTCAAAAGGGCCATCTGAAAAAAGTGTAAAATCCAGAAAGGCAGGACAGGCCATGGAGAAGTGGGAGCCTTGTTATGCTGATGGGCGGGATGTAAATTGCCAACAGCCACTCGGGAGAAGTGTATGGTGTTTCCTGAAACATCTAAAAAACAAAGCAACAGAGCCTAGGGCACTTCCACTTATGGTCCTATAGCTTAGGGAAATTAAAATCAAAAAGACACAGCCACCCCAAAGGTTGGGACGGCTCTGTTTACAAGAACCTGGTTTACGGTACAAGTTCAATATCGCAGAAAGTGAAAAATGGATAAAGAAGTTGTGGTACTTACGTACAATGCAGTATCACTCAGCAAGGAAATCTATGTCATCAGGCCCGTAGCAGCATAATGAGTGGATTCAGGTATGATGATTCTAACTGAAATAAGTCACACAGAAAAAGAAACATCATAAGATATCACTAATACACGGAATGTAAACTTGGCTACACAGGAACTGAATTACAAAACAGAACAGGGTCTCAAATTTAGAAACCCAACTTATGCTTGCTTAAGGGGAAAGGTGAGTTGGGGTGCTGCATAAAACCAGAGATTGAAATGAGCACAGATAAAGTTCCTTAAGCCAAATATGGAATACACAAGAGCTACTCCTTGCTCAAGGAAACGGACTCAACACCCCATATTGAACGCCTAAGAATGTACCTGACTAGGAAGTATCTTAAAACCTATGGACTGCTATGTCTCCGAAAGACAATCAAGCGTGTGTACAGGGGCATAAACGCAGCAGTGATAGGATTGGAGAGGTTCGGTGAGCAAATGAAGACCCTTTGAAGTCATATTGCATGGTACCCATTCCACGGGTCTCAACTCTCCAGGTTTAAGGGATTCTTCCTTCAGCTAAAACATGCATGTGGAAACCAGAGTATGATCAACCGTGTGATCGGGAGACGTGTTCCAATATGTGTCAGTTTTCGTCCCCTGGTACTCGGGTGCAACATTCCAGACGCTTTACTAACACTCTCCCGACTTGGAGAGTCAGTGCCTTTAACCTCCTGTTTGGCCCAGTTTGCAATTTCTGCGGAAGAAGAACAGGAATAGGGAGAACCAATGAGAGACTAGCTGGAGGTGTCTGGACGGGCAAATTTAACTCTCATTTCCCACCAGGAAGAGGAATTAACCAAAGGCTCAGCGTGCCGTGCCGGAACCAGATTAGGGCCTGAAGCAATCCCGCGGTGTTGCGGCCAGCTCACGAGAAAGCGAGTTGAAGAAAGGAGCTCAGGGGCACTGTAATTCACAAACCTGCCGAGTTATAAATGACAGCTATCGTCCAAAAATATACTGAAGTAAGGCTGCCAAGAGGACTTGAAAGTGGGGCAGAATTGCAGGAAACCGATTTCAGGAGGTAGACTGGAATTGCATTTAAAGCATAGGAAAAGAGGCAGAACGTCCAAAATGATGCACTTGGCAAAAAAGGGCGTATGCGTTTTTTCCTGAATATATTCAGGAAAAAATTCATACGCCCTTTTTGGCCAACCAAGCAAGCTTGCAAAGGAAATCTGCACTACAATGAAGTCTCACTTCCCCCCGGTCAAAAGGGCCATCTGAAAAAAGTGTAAAATCCAGAAAGGCAGGACAGGCCATGGAGAAGTGGGAGCCTTGTTATGCTGATGGGCGGGATGTAAATTGCCAACAGCCACTCGGGAGAAGTGTATGGTGTTTCCTGAAACATCTAAAAAACAAAGCAACAGAGCCTAGGGCACTTCCACTTATGGTCCTATAGCTTAGGGAAATTAAAATAAAAAAGACACAGCCACCCCAAAGGTTGGGATGGCTCTGTTTACAAGAACCTGGTTTACGGTACAAGTTCAATACCGCAGAAAGTGAAAAATGGATAAAGAAGTTGTGGTACTTACGTACAATGCAATATCACTCAGCAAGGAAATCTATGTCATAAGGCCCGTAGCAGCATAATGAGTGGATTCAGGTACGATGATTCTAACTGAAATAAGTCACACAGAAAAAGAAACATCATAAGATATCACTAATACACGGAATGTAAACTTGGCTACAGAGGAACTGAATTACAAAACAGAACAGGGTCTCAAATTTAGAAAACCAACTTATGCTTGCTTAAGGGGAAAGGTGAGTTAGGGTGCTGCATAAAACCAGAGATTGAAATGAGCACAGATAAAGTTCCTTAAGCCAAATATGGAATACACAAGAGCTACTCCTTGCTCAAGGAAACGGACTCAACACCCCATATTGAACGCCTAAGAATGTACCTGACTAGGAAGTATCTTAAAACCTATGGACTGCTATGTCTCCGAAAGAGAATCAAGCGTGTGTACAGGGGCATAAACGCAGCAGTGATAGGATTGGAGAGGTTCGGTGAGCAAATGAAGACCCTTTGAAGTCATATTGCATGGTACCCATTCCACGGGTCTCAACTCTCCAGGTTTAAGGTATTCTTCCTTCAGCTAAAACATGCATGTGGAACCCAGAGTATGATCAACCGTGTGATCGGGAGACGTGTTCCAATATGTGTCAGTTTTCGTCCCCTGGTACTCGGGTGCAACATTCCAGACGCTTTACTAACACTCTCCCGACTTGGAGAGTCAGTGCCTTTAACCTCCTGTTTGGCCCAGTTTGCAATTTCTGCGGAAGATGAACAGGAATAGGGAGAACGAATGAGAGACTAGCTGGAGGGGTCTGGATGGGCAAATTTAACTCTCATTTCCCACCAGGAAGAGGAATTAACCAAAGGCTCAGCGTGCCGTGCCGGAACCAGATTAGGGCCTGAAGCAACCCAGCGGCAATGCGGCCAGCTCACGAGAAAGCGAGTTGAAGAAAGGAGCTCAGGGGCACTGTAATTCACAAACCTGCCGAGTTATAAATGACAGCTATCGTCCAAAAATATACTGAAGTAAGGCTGCCAAGAGGACTTGAAAGCGGGGCAGAATTGCAGGAAACCGATTTCAGGAGGTAGACTGGAATTGCATTTAAAGCATAGGAAAAGAGGCAGAACGTCCACAATTATGCACTTGACCAACATATATTCAGGAAAAAACGCATACGCCCTTTTTGGCCAACAAAGCAAGCTTGCAAAGGAAATCTGCACTACAATGAAGTCTCACTTCCCCCCGGTCAAAAGGGCCATCTGAAAAAAGTGTAAAATCCAGAAAGGCAGGACAGGCCATGGAGAACTGGGAGCCTTGTTATGCTGATGGGCGGGATGTCAATTGCCAACAGCCACTCGGGAGAAGTGTATGGTGTTTCCTGAAACATCTAAAAAACAAAGCAACAGAGCCTAGGGCACTTCCACTTATGGTCCTATAGCTTAGGGAAATTAAAATCAAAAAGACACAGCCACCCCAAAGTTTGGGACGGCTCTGTTTACAAGAACCTGGTTTACGGTACAAGTTCAATACCGCAGAAAGTGAAAAATGGATAAAGAAGTTGTGGTACTTACGTACAATGCAGTATCACTCAGCAATGAAATCTATGTCATCAGGCCCGTAGCAGCATAATGAGTGGATTCAGGTATGATGATTCTAACTGAAATAAGTCACACAGAAAAAGAAACATCATAAGATATCACTAATACACGGAATGTAAACTTGGCTACACAGGAACTGAATTACAAAACAGAACAGGGTCTCAAATTTAGAAAACCAACTTATGCTTGCTTAAGGGGAAAGGTGAGTTGGGGTGCTGCATAAAACCAGAGATTGAAATTAGCCCAGATAAAGTTCCTTTAGCCAAATATGGAATAGACAACAGCTACTCCTTGCTCAATGAAACGGACTCATCACCCCATATTAAACACCTAAGAATGTACCTGACTAGTAAGTAGCTTAAAACCTATGGATTGCTATGTCTCCGAAAGAGAATCAAGCGTGTGTACAGGGGCATAAACGCAGCAGTGATAGGATTGGAGAGGTTCGGTGAGCAAATGAAGGCCCTTTGAAGTCATATTGCATGGTACCCATTCCACGGGTCTCAACTCTCCAGGTTTAAGGGAATCTTACTTCAGCTAAAACATGCATGTGGAACCCAGAGTATGATCAACCGTGTGATCGGGAGACGTGTTCCAATATGTCTCAGTTTTCATCCTCTGGTACTCGGGTGCAACATTCCAGATGCTTTACTAACACTCTCCCGACTTCGAGAGTCAGTGCCTTTAACCTCCTGTTTGGCCCAGTTTGCAATTTCTGCAGAAGATGAACACGAATAGGGAGAACCAATGAGAGACTAGCTGGAGGTGTCTGGACGGGCAAATTTAACTCTCATTTCCCACCAGGAAGAGGAATTAACCAAAGGCTAAGGGTGCCGTGCCAGAACCAGATTAGGGCCTGAAGCCATCCTGCGGTGTTGCGGCCAGCTCACGAGAAAGCGAGTTGAAGAAAGGAGCTCAGGGGCACTGTAATTCACAAACCTGCCGAGTTATAAATGACAGCTATCGTCCAAAAATATACTGAAGTAAGGCTGCCAAGAGGACTTGAAAGCAGGGCAGAATGGCAGGAAACCGATTTCAGGAGGTAGACTGGAATTGCATTTAAAGCATAGGAAAAGAGGCAGAACGTCCACAATGATGCACTTGGCCAAAAAGGGCGTATGCGTTTTTTCCTGAATATATTCAGGAAAAAATGCATACGCCCTTTTTGGCCAACCAAGCAAGCTTGCAAAGGAAATCTGCACTACAATGAAGTCTCACTTCCCCCCGGTCAAAAGGGCCATCTGAAAAAGTGTAAAATCCAGAAAGGCAGAACAGGCCATGGAGAAGTGGGAGCCTTGTTATGCTGATGGGCGGGATGTAAATTGCCAACAGCCACTCGGGAGAAGTGTATGGTGTTTCCTGAAACATCTAAAAAACAAAGCAACAGATCCTAGGGCACTTCCACTTATGGTCCTATAGCTTAGAGAAATTAAAATCATAAAGACACAGCCACCCCAAAGGTTGGGACGGCTCTGTTTACAAGAACCTGTTTTACGGTACAAGTTCAATATCGCAGAAAGTGAAAAATGGATAAAGAAGTTGTGGTACTTACGTACAATGCAGTATCACTCAGCAAGGAAATCTATGTCATCAGGCCCGTAGCAGCATAATGAGTGGATTCAGGTATGATGATTCTAACTGAAATAAGTCACACAGAAAAAGAAACATCATAAGATATCACTAATACACGGAATGTAAACTTGGCTACACAGGAACTGAATTCCAAAACAGAACAGGTTCTCAAATTTAGAAAACCAACTTATGCTTGCTTAAGGGGAAAGGTGAGTTGGGGTGCTGCATAAAACCAGAGATTGAAATGAGCACAGATAAAGTTCCTTAAGCCAAATATGGAATAGACAAGAGCTACTCCTTGCTCAACGAAATGGACTCAACACACCATATTAAATGCCTAAGAGTGTACCTGACTAGGAAGTATCTAAAAATCTATGGATTGCTATGTCTCCAAAAGAGAATCAAGCGTGTGTACAGGGGCATAAACGCAGCAGTGATAGGATTGGAGAGGTTCGGTGAGCAAATGAAGACCCTTTGAAGTCATATTGCATGGTACCCATTCCACGGGTCTCAACTCTCCAGGTTTAAGGGATTCTTCCTTAAGCTAAAACATGCATGTGGAACCCAGAGTATGGTCAACCGTGTGATCGGGAGATGTGTTCCAATATGTGTCAGTTTTCGTCCCCTGGTACTCGGGTGCAACATTCCAGACGCTTTACTAACACTCTCCTGACTTGGAGAGTCAGTGCCTTTAACCTCCTGTTTGGCCCAGTTTGCAATTTCTGCGGAAGATGAACAGGAATAGGGAGAACCAATGAGAGACTAGCTGGAGGTGTCTGGACGGGCAAATTTAACTCTCATTTCCCACCAGGAAGAGGAATTAACCAAAGGCTCAGCGTGCCGTGCCGGAACCAGATTAGGGCCTGAAGCCATCCTGCGGTGTTGCGGCCAGCTCACGAGAAAGCGACTTGAAAAAAGGAGCTCAGGGGCACTGTAATTCACAACCCTGCAGAGTTATAAATGACAGCTATCGTCCAAAAATATACTGAAGTAAGGCTGCCAAGAGGACTTGAAAGCGGGGCAGAATTGCAGGAAACCGATTTCAGGAGGTAGACTGGAATTGCATTTAAAGCATAGGAAAAGAGGCAGAACGTCCACAATGATGCACTTGGCCAAAAAGGGCGTATGCGTTTTTTCCTGAATATATTCAGGAAAAAACGCATACGCCCTTTTTGGCCAACCAAGCAAGCTTGCAAAGGAAATCTGCACTACAATGAAGTCTCACTTCCCCCCGGTCAAAAGGGCCATCTGAAATAAGTGTAAAATCCAGAAAGGCAGGACAGGCCATGGAGAAGTGGGAGCCTTGTTATGCTGATGGGCGGGATGTAAATTGCCAACAGCCACTCGGGAGAAGTGTATGGTGTTTCCTGAAACATCTAAAAAACAAAGCAACAGAGCCTAGGGCACTTCCACTTATGGTCCTATAGCTTAGGGAAATTAAAATCAAAAAGACACAGCCACCCCAAAAGTTGGGACGGCTCTGTTTACAAGAACCTGGTTTACGGTACAAGTTCAATATCGCAGAAAGTGAAAAATGGATAAAGAAGTTGTGGTACTTACGTACAATGCAATATCACACAGCAATGAAATCTATGTCATCAGGCCCGTAGCAGCATAATGAGTGGATTCAGGTACGATGATTCTAACTGAAATAAGTCACACAGAAAAAGAAACATCATAAGATATCACTAATACACGGAATGTAAACTTGGCTACACAGGAACTGAATTACAAAACAGAACAGGGTCTCAAATTTAGAAACCCAACTTATGCTTGCTTAAGGGGAAAGGTGAGTTGGGGTGCTGCATAAAACCAGAGATTGAAATGAGCACAGATAAAGTTCCTTAAGCCAAATATGGAATAGACAAGAGCTACTCGTTGCTCAACGAAATGGACTCAACACCTCATAGTAAACGCCTAAAAATGTACCTGACTAGGAAGTATCTTAAAACCTATGGATTGCTATGTCTCCGAAAGAGAATCAAGCGTGTGTACAGGGGCATAAACGCAGCAGTGATAGGATTGGAGAGGTTCGGTGAGCAAATGAAGACCCTTTGAAGTCATATTGCATGGTACCCATTCCACGGGTCTCAACTCTCCAGGTTTAAGGTATTCTTCCTTCAGCTAAAACATGCATGTGGAACCCAGAGTATGATCAACCGTGTGATCGGGAGACGTGTTCCAATATGTGTCAGTTTTCGTCCCCTGGTACTCAGGTGCAACATTCCAAACGCTTTACTAACACTCTCCCGACTTGGAGAGTCAGTGCCTTTAACCTCCTGTTTGGCCCAGTTTGCAATTTCTGCGGAAGATGAACAGGAATAGGGAGAACCAATGAGAGACTAGCTGGAGGTGTCTGGACGGGCAAATTTAACTCTCATTTCCCACCAGGAAGAGGAATTAACCAAAGGCTCAGCGTGCCGTGCCGGAACCAGATTAGGGTCTGAAGCCATCCTGCGGTGCTGCGGCCAGCTCACGAGAAAGCGAGTTGAAGAAAGGAGCTCAGGGGCACAGAAATTCACAAACCTGCAGAGTTATAAATGACAGCTATTGTCCAAAAATATACTGAAGTAAGGCTGCCAAGAGGACTTGAAAGCGGAGCAGAATTGCAGGAAACCGATTTCAGGAGGTAGACTGGAATTGCATTGAAAGCATAGGAAAAGAGGCAGAACGTCCACAATGATGCACTTGGCCAAAAAGGGCGTATGCGTTTTTTCCTGAATATATTCAGGAAAAAACGCATACGCCCTTTTTGGCCAACCAAGCAAGCTTGCAAAGGAAATCTGCACTACAATGAAGTCTCACTTCCCCCCGGTCAAAAGGGCCATCTGAAAAAAGTGTAAAATCCAGAAAGGCAGGACAGGCCATGGAGAACTGGGAGCCTTGTTATGCTGATGGGCGGGATGTCAATTGCCAACAGCCACTCGGGAGAAGTGTATGGTGTTTCCTGAAACATCTAAAAAACAAAGCAACAGAGCCTAGGGCACTTCCACTTATGGTCCTATAGCTTAGGGAAATTAAAATCAAAAAGACACAGCCACCCCAAAGGTTGAGACGGCTCTGTTTACAAGAAATTCATTTACGGTACAAGTTCAATATCACAGAAAGTGAAAAATGGATAAAGAAGTTGTGGTACTTACGTACAATGCAGTATCACTCAGCAATGAAGTCTATGTCATCAGGCCCGTAGCAGCATAATGAGTGGATTCAGGTACGATGATTCTAACTGAAATAAGTCACACAGAAAAAGAAACATCATAAGATATCACTAATACACGGAATGTAAACTTGGCTACAGAGCAACTGAATTACAAAACAGAACAGGGTCTCAAATTTAGAAACCCAACTTATGCTTGCTTAAGGGAAAGGTGAGCTGGGGTGCTGCATAAAACCAGAGATTGAAATGAGCACAGATAAAGTTCCTTAAGCCAAATATGGAATAGACAAGAGCTACTCCTTGCTCAACGAAATGGACTCAACACCCCATATTAAACGCCTAAGAATGTACCTGACTAGGAAGTATCTTAAAACCTATGGATTGCTATGTCTCCGAAAGAGAATCAAGCGTGTGTACAGGGGCATAAACGCAGCAGTGATAGGATTGGAGAGGTTCGGTGAGCAAATGAAGACCCTTTGAAGTCATATTGCATGGTTCCCATTCCACGGGTCTCAACTCTCCAGGTTTAAGGTATTCTTCCTTCAGCTAAAACATGCATGTGGAACCCAGAGTATGATCAACCGTGTGATCGGGAGACGTGTTCCAATATGTGTCAGTTTTCGTCCCCTGGTACTCGGGTGCAACATTCCAGACGCTTTACTAACACTCTCCCGACTTGGAGAGTCACTGCCTTTAACCTCCTGTTTGGCCCAGTTTGCAATTTCTGCGGAAGATGAACAGGAATAGGGAGAACGAATGAGAGACTAGCTGGAGGGGTCTGGATGGGCAAATTTAACTCTCATTTCCCACCAGGAAGAGGAATTAACCAAAGGCTCAGCGTGCCGTGCCGGAACCAGATTAGGGCCTGAAGCAACCCAGCGGCATTGCGGCCAGCTCACGAGAAAGCGAGTTGAAGAAAGGAGCTCAGGGGCACTGTAATTCACAAACCTGCAGAGTTATAAATGACAGCTATCGTCCAAAAATATACTGAAGTAAGGCTGCCAAGAGGACTTGAAAGCGGGGCAGAATTGCAGGAAACCGATTTCAGGAGGTAGACTGGAATTGCATTTAAAGCATAGGAAAAGAGGCAGAACGTCCACAATGATGCACTTGGCCAAAATATATTCAGGAAAAAACGCATACGCCCTTTTTGGCCAACCAAGCAAGCTTGCAAAGGAATTCTGCACTACAATGAAGTCTCACTTCCCCCCGGTCAAAAGGGCCATCTGAAATAAGTGTAAAATCCAGAAAGGCAGGACAGGCCATGGAGAACTGGGAGCCTTGTTATGCTGATGGGCGGGATGTCAATTGCCAACAGCCACTGGGGAGAAGTGTATGGTGTTTCCTGAAACATCTAAAAAACAAAGCAACAGAGCCTAGGGCACTTCCACTTATGGTCCTATAGCTTAGGGAAATTAAAATCAAAAAGACACAGCCACCCCAAAGGTTGGGATGGCTCCGTTTACAAGAACCTGGTTTACGGTACAAGTTCAATACCGCAGAAAGTGAAAAATGGATAAAGAAGTTGTGGTACTTACGTACAATGCAGTATCACTCAGCAATGAAATCTATGTCATCAGGCCCGTAGCAGCATAATGAGTGGATTCAGGTATGATGATTCTAACTGAAATAAGTCACACAGAAAAAGAAACATCATAAGATATCACTAATACACGGAATGTAAACTTGGCTACACAGGAACTGAATTACAAAACAGAACAGGGTCTCAAATTTAGAAAACCAACTTATGCTTGCTTAAGGGGAAAGGTGAGTTGGGGTGCTGCATAAAACCAGAGATTGAAATGAGCACAGATAAAGTTCCTTAAGCCAAATATGGAATAGACAAGAGCTACTCCTTGCTCAACGAAATGGACTCAACACCCCATATTAAACGCCTAACAGTGTACCTGACTAGGAAGTATCTTAAAACCTATGGATTGCTATGTCTCCGAAAGAGAATCAAGCGTGTGTACAGGGGCATAAAAGCAGCAGTGATAGGATTGGAGAAGTTCGGTGAGCAAATGAAGACCCTTTGTAGTCATATTGCATGGTATCCATTCCACGGGTCTCAACTCTCCAGGTTTAAGGTATTCTTCCTTCAGCTAAAACATGCATGTGGAACCCAGAGTATGATCAACCGTGTGATCGGGAGACGTGTTCCAATATGTGTCAGTTTTCGTCCCCTGGTACTCGGGTGCAACATTCCAGACGCTTTACTAACACTCTCCCGACTTGGAGAGTCAGTGCCTTTAACCTCCTGTTTGGCCCAGTTTGCAATTTCTGCAGAAGATGAACACGAATAGGGAGAACCAATGAGAGACTAGCTGGAGGTGTCTGGACGGGCAAATTTAACTCTCATTTCCCACCAGGAAGAGGAATTAACCAAAGGCTCAGCGTGCCGTGCCAGAACCAGATTAGGGCCTGAAGCCATCCTGCGGTGTTGCGGCCAGCTCACGAGAAAGCGAGTTGAAGAAAGGAGCTCAGGGGCACTGTAATTCACAAACCTGCCGAGTCATAAATGACAGCTATCGTCCAAAAATATACTGAAGTAAGGCTGCCAAGAGGACTTGAAAGCGGGGCAGAATTGCAGGAAACCGATTTCAGGAGGTAGACTGGAATTGCATTTAAAGCATAGGAAAAGAGGCAGAACGTCCACAATGATGCACTTGGCCAAAAAGGGCGTAGGCGTTTTTTCCTGAATATATTCAGGAAAAAACGCCTACGCCCTTTTTGGCCAACCAAGCAAGCTTGCAAAGGAAATCTGCACTACAATGAAGTCTCACTTCCCCCCGGTCAAAAGGGCCATCTGAAAAAAGTGTAAAATCCAGAAAGGCAGGACAGGCCATGGAGACCTGGGAGCCTTGTTATGCTGATGGGCGGGATGTCAATTGCCAACAGCCACTAGGGAGAAGTGTATGGTGTTTCCTGAAACATCTAAAAAACAAAGCAACAGAGCCTAGGGCACTTCCACTTATGGTCCTATAGCTTAGGGAAATTAAAATCAAAAAGACACAGCCACCCCAAAGGTTGGGACGGCTCTGTTTACAAGAACCGGGTTTACGGTACAAGTTCAATATCGCAGAAAGTGAAAAATGGATAAAGAAGTTGTGGTACTTACGTACAATGCAGTATCACTCAGCAAGGAAATCTATGTCATCAGGCCCGTAGCAGCATAATGAGTGGATTCAGATATAATGATTCTAACTGAAATAAGTCACACAGAAAAAGAAACATCATAAGATATCACTAATATACGGAATGTAAACGTGGCTACACAGGAACTGAATTACAAAACAGAACAGGGTCTCAAATTTAGAAACCCAACTTATGCTTGCTTAAGGGGAAAAGTGAGTTGGGGTGCTGCATAAAACCAGAGATTGAAATGAGCACAGATAAAGTTCCTTTAGCCAAATATGGAATAGAAAACAGCTATTGTGGAAACCAGAGTATGATCAACGAAACGGACTCATCCTTGCTCAAAGAAACGGACTCATCACCCCATATTAAACACCTAAGAATGTACCTGACTAGTAAGTAGCTTAAAACCTAAGGAATGCTATGTCTCCAAAAGAGAATGAAGCGTGTGTACAGGGGCATAAACGCAGCAGTGATAGGATTGGAGAGGTTTGGTGAGCAAATGAAGACCCTTTGAAGTCATATTGCATGGTACCCATTCCACGGGTCTCAACTCTCCAGGTTTAAGGGATTCTTCCTTCAGCTAAAACATGCATGTGGAAACCAGAGTATGATCAACCGTGTGATCGGGAGACGTGTTCCAATATGTGTCAGTTTTCGTCCCCTGGTACTCGGGTGCAACATTCCAGACGCTTTACTAACACTCTCCCAACTTGGAGAGTCAGTGCCTTTAACCTCCTGTTTGGCCAAGTTTGCAATTTCTGCGGAAGAAGAACAGGAATAGGGAGAACCAATGAGAGACTAGCTGGAGGTGTCTGGACGGGCAAATTTAACTCTCATTTCCCACCAGGAAGAGGAATTAACCAAAGGCTCAGCGTGCCGTGCCGGAACCAGATTAGGGCCTGAAGCAATCCCGCGGTGTTGCGGCCAGCTCACGAGAAAGCGAGTTGAAGAAAGGAGCTCAGGGGCACTGTAATTCACAAACCTGCCGAGTTATAAATGACAGCTATCGTCCAAAAATATACTGAAGTAAGGCTGCCAAGAGGACTTGAAAGCAGGGCAGAATGGCAGGAAACCGATTTCAGGAGGTAGACTGGAATTGCATTTAAAGCATAGGAAAAGAGGCAGAACGTCCAAAATGATGCACTTGGCAAAAAAGGGCGTATGCGTTTTTTCCTGAATATATTCAGGAAAAAATGCATACGCACTTTTTGGCCAACCAAGCAAGCTTGCAAAGGAAATCTGCACTACAATGAAGTCTCACTTCCCCCCGGTCAAAAGGGCCATCTGAAAAAAGTGTAAAATCCAGAAAGGCAGGACAGGCCATGGAGACCTGGGAGCCTTGTTATGCTGATGGGCGGGATGTCAATTGCCAACAGCCACTCGGGAGAAGTGTATGGTGTTTCCTGAAACATCTAAAAAACAAAGCAACAGAGCCTAGGGCACTTCCACTTATGGTCCTATAGCTTAGGGAAATTAAAATCAAAAAGACACAGCCACCCCAAAAGTTGGGACGGCTCTGTTTACAAGAACGTGGTTTACGGTACAAGTTCAATACCGCAGAAAGTGAAAAATGGATAAAGAAGTTGTGGTACTTACGTACAATGCAATATCACTCAGCAAGGAAATCTATGTCATCAGGCCCGTAGCAGCATAATGAGTGGATTCAGGTACGATGATTCTAACTGAAATAAGTCACACAGAAAAAGAAACAGCATAAGATATCACTAATACACGGAATGTAAACTTGGCTACATAGGAACTGAATTACAAAACAGAACAGGGTCTCAAATTTAGAAAACCAACTTATGCTTCCTTAAGGGGAAAGGTGAGTTGGGGTGCTGCATAAAACCAGAGATTGAAATGAGCACAGATAAAGTTCCTTAAGCCAAATATGGAATAGACAAGAGCTACTCCTTGCTCAACGAAATGGAGTCAACACCCCATATTAAACGCCTAAGAATGTACCTGACTAGGAAGTATCTTAAAGCCTATGGATTGCTATGTCTCCGAAAGAGAATCAAGAGTTTGTACAGGGGCATAAACGCAGCAGTGATAGGATTGGAGAGGTTCGCTGAGCAAATGAAGACCCTTTGAAGTCATATTGCATGGTACCCATTCCACGGGTCTCAACTCTCCAGGTTTAAGGGATTCTTCCTTCAGCTAAAACATGCATGTGGAACCCAGAGTATGATCAACCGTGTGATCGGGAGACATGTTCCAATATGTCTCAATTTTCATTCTCTGGTACTCGGGTGCAACATTCCAGAAGCTTTACTAACACTCTCCCGACTTCGAGAGTCAGTGCCTTTAACCTCCTGTTTGGCCCAGTTTGCAATTTCTGCAGAAGATGAACACGAATAGGGAGAACCAATGAGAGACTAGCTGGAGGTGTCTGGACGGGCAAATTTAACTCTCATTTCGCACCAGGAAGAGGAATTAACCAAAGGCTCAGCGTGCCGTGCCAGAACCAGATTAGGGCCTGAAGCCATCCTGCGGTGTTGCGGCCAGCTCACGAGAAAGCGAGTTGAAGAAAGGAGCTCAGGGGCACTGTAATTCACAAACCTGCCGAGTTATAAATGACAGCTATCGTCCAAAAATATACTGAAGTAAGGCTGCCAAGAGGACTTGAAAGCGGGGCAGAATTGCAGGAAACCGATTTCAGGAGGTAGACTGGAATTGCATTTAAAGCATAGTAAAAGAGGCAGAACGTCCACAGTGATGCACTTGGCCAAAAAGGGCGTATGCGTTTTTTCCTGAATATATTCAGGAAAAAACGCATAGGCCCTTTTTGGCCAACCAAGCAAGCTTGCAAAGGAAATCTGCACTACAATGAAGTCTCACTTTCCCCCGGTCAAAGGGCCATCTGAAAAAAGTGTAAAATCCAGAAAGGCAGGACAGGCCATGGAGAACTGGGAGCCATCTTATGCTGATGGGCAGGATGTAAATTGCCAACAGCCACTCGGGAGAAGTGTATGGTGTTTCCTGAAACATCTAAAAAACAAAGCAACAGAGCCTAGGGCACTTCCACTTATGGTCCTATAGCTTAGGGAAATTAAACTCAAAAAGACAGAGCCACCCAAAAGGTTGGGACGGCTCTGTTTACAAGAAACTCATTTACGGTACAAGTTCAATATCGCAGAAAGTGAAAAATGGATAAAGAAGTTGTGGTACTTACGTACAATGCAATATCACTCAGCAATGAAATCTATGTCATCAGGCCCGTAGCAGCATAATGAGTGGATTCAGGTACGATGATTCTAACTGAAATAAGTCTCACAGAAAAAGAAACATCATAAGATATCACTAACACACGGAATGAAAACTTGGCTACATAGGAACTGAATTACAAAACAGAACATGGTCTCAAATTTGGAAAACCAACTTATTCTTCCTTAAGGGAAAAGGTGAGTTGGGGTGCTGCATAAAACCAGAGATTGAAATGAGCACAGATAAAGTTCCTTAAGCCAAATATGGAATAGACAAGAGCTACTCCTTGCTCAACGAAATGGACTCAACACCCCATATTAAACGCCTAAGAATGTACCTGACTAGGAAGTATCTTAAACCTATGGACTGCTATGTCTCCGAAAGAGAATCAAGCGTGTGTACAGGGGCATAAACGCAGCAGTGATAGGACTGGAGAGGTTCGGTGAGCAAATGAAGACCCTTTGAAGTCATATTGCATGGTTCCCATTCCACGGGTCTCAACTCTCCAGGTTTAAGGGATTCTTCCTTCAGCTAAAACATGCATGTGGAACCCAGAGTATGATCAACCGTGTGATCGGGAGTCGTGTTCCAATATATCTCAGTTTTCATCCTCTGTTACTCGGGTGCAACATTCCAGACGCTTTACTAACACTCTCCCGACTTGGAGAGTCAGTGCCTTTAACCTCCTGTTTGGCCCAGTTTGCAATTTCTGCGGAAGATGAACACGAATAGGGAGGACCAATGAGAGACTAGCTGGAGGTGTCTGGACGGGCAAATTTAACTCTCATTTCCCACCAGGAAGAGGAATTAACCAAAGGCTCAGCGTGCCGTGCCGGAACCAGATTAGGGCCTAAAGCAATCCTGCGGTGTTGCGGCCAGCTCAAGAGAAAGCGAGTTGAAGAAAGGAGCTCAGGGGCACTGTAATTCACAAACCTGCCGAGTTATAAATGACAGCTATCGTCCAAAAATATACTGAAGTAAGGCTGCCAAGAGGACTTGAAAGCGGGGCAGAATTGCAGGAAACCGATTTCAGGAGGTAGACTGGAATTGCATTTACAGCATAGGAAAAGAGGCAGAACGTCCACAATGATGCACTTGGCCAAAAAGGGCGTATGCGTTTTTTCCTGAATATATTCAGGAAAAAACGCATACGCCCTTTTTGGCCAACCAAGCAAGCTTGCAAAGGAAATCTGCACTACAATGAAGTCTCACTTCCCCCCGGTCAAAAGGGCCATCTGAAAAAAGTGTAAAATCCAGAAAGGCAGGACAGGCCATGGAGAACTGGGAGCCTTGTTATGCTGATGGGCGGGATGTAAATTGCCAACAGCCACTCGGGAGAAGTGTATGGTGTTTCCTGAAACATCTAAAAAACAAAGCAACTGAGCCTAGGGCATTTTCCACTTATGGTCCTATAGCTTAGAGAAATTAAAATAAAAAAGACAAAGCCACCCCAAAGGTTGGGACGGCTCTGTTTACAAGAACCTGGTTTACGGTACAAGGTCAATATCTCAGAAATTGAAAAATGGATAAAGAAGTTGTGGTACTTACGAACAATGCAGTATTACTCAGCAAGGAAATCTATGTCATCAGGCCCGTAGCAGCATAATGAGTGGATTCAGGTATGATGATTCTAACTGAAATAAGTCACACAGAAAAAGAAACATCATAAGATATCACTAATACACGGAATGTAAACGTGGCTACACAGGAACTGAATTACAAAACAGAACAGGGTCTCAAATTTAGAAAAGCAACTTATGCTTGCGTAAGGGGAAAGGTGAGTTGGGGTGCTGCATAAAACCAGAGATTGAAATGAGCACAGATAAAGTTCCTTAAGCTAAATATGGAATAGACAAGAGCTACTCCTTGCTCAACGAAACGGACTCATCACCCCATATTAAACACCTAAGAATGTACCTGACTAGTAAGTAGCTTAAAACCTAAGGAACGCTATGTCTCCAAAAGAGAATGAAGCGTGTGTACAGGGGCATAAACGCAGCAGTGATAGGATTGGAGAGGTTCGCTGAGCAAATGAAGACCCTTTGAAGTCATATTGCATGGTACCCATTCCACGGGTCTCAACTCTCCAGGTTTAAGGGATTCTTCCTTCAGCTAAAACATGCATGTGGAACCCAGAGTATGATCAACCGTGTGATCGGGAGACGTGTTCCAATATGTCTCCGTTTTCATCCTCTGGTACTCGGGTGCAACATTCCAGAAGCTTTACTAACACTCTCCCGACTTGGAGAGTCAGTGCCTTTAACCTCCTGTTTGGCCCAGTTTGCAATTTCTGCAGAAGTTGAACACGAATAGGGAGGACCAATGAGAGACTAGCTGGAGGTGTCTGGACGGGCAAATTTAACTCTCATTTCCCACCAGGAAGAGGAATTAACCAAAGGCTCAGCGTTCCGCGCCGGAACCAGATTAAGGCCTGAAGCCATCCTGCGGTGTTGCGGCCAGCTCACGAGAAAGCGAGTTGAAGAAAGGAGCTCAGGGGCACTGTAATTCACAAACCTGCAGAGTTATAAATGACAGCTATCGTCCAAAAATATACTGAAGTAAGGCTGCCAAGAGGACTTGAAAGCGGGGCAGAATTGCAGGAAACCGATTTCAGGAGGTAGACTGGAATTGCATTTAAAGCATAGGAAAAGAGGCAGAACGTCCACAATGATGCACTTGGCCAAAAAGGGCGTATGCGTTTTTTCCTGAATATATTCAGGAAAAAACGCATACGCCCTTTTTGGCCAACCAAGCAAGCTTGCCAAGGAAATCTGCACTACAATGAAGTCTCACTTCCCCCTGGTCAAAAGGGCCATCTGAAAAAAGTGTAAAATCCAGAAAGGCAGGACAGGCCATGGAGAACTGGGAGCCTTGTTATGCTGATGGGCGGGATGTAAATTGCCAACAGCCACTCGGGAGAAGTGTATGGTGTTTCCTGAAACATCTAAAAAACAAAGCAACAGAGCCTAGGGCACTTCCACTTATGGTCCTATAGCTTAGGGAAATTAAAAGCAAAAAGACACAGCCACCCCAAAGGTTGGGACGGCTCTGTTTACAAGAACCTGGTTTACAGTACAAGTTCAATATCGCAGAAAGTGAAAAATGGATAAAGAAGTTGTGGTACTTATGTACAATGCAATATCACACAGCAATGAAATCTATGTCATCAGGCCCGTAGCAGAATAATGAGTGGATTCAGGTACGATGATTCTAACTGAAATAAGTCACACAGAAAAAGAAACATCATAAGATATCACTAATACACGGAATGTAAACTTGGCTACAGAGGAACTGAATTACAAAACAGAACAGGGTCTCAAATTTAGAAAACCAACTTATGCTTGCTTAAGGGGAAAGGTGAGTTGGGGTGCTGCATAAAACCAGAGATTGAAATGAGCACAGATAAAGTTCCTTAAGCCAAATATGGAATAGACAAGAGCTACTCCTTGCTCAACGAAATGGACTCAACACACCATATTAAATGCCTAAGAGTGTACCTGACTAGGAAGTATCTTAAAACCTATGGATTGCTATGTCTCCGAAAGAGAATCAAGCGTGTGTACAGGGGCATAAACGCAGCAGTGATAGGACTGGAGAGGTTCGGTGAGCAAATGAAGAACCTTTGAAGTCATATTGCATGGTACCCATTCCACGGGTCTCAACTCTCCAGGTTTAAGGTATTCTTCCTTCAGCTAAAACATGCATGTGGAACCCAGAGTATGATCAACCGTGGGATCGGGAGACGTGTTCCAATATGTGTCAGTTTTCGTCCCCTGGTACTCGGGTGCAACATTCCAGACGCTTTACTAACACTCTCCCGACTTGGAGAGTCAGTGCCTTTAACCTCCTGTTTGGCCCAGTTTGCAATTTCTGCGGAAGATGAACAGGAATAGGGAGAACCAATGAGAGACTAGCTGGAGGTGTCTGGACGGGCAAATTTAACTCTCATTTCCCACTAGGAAGAGGAATTAACCAAAGGCTCAGCGTGCCGCGCCGGAACCAGATTAGGGCCTGAAGCCATCCTGTGGTGTTGCGGCCAGCTCACGAGAAAGCGAGTTGAAGAAAGGAGCTCAGGGGCACTGTAATTCACAAACCTGCAGAGTTATAAATGACAGCTATCGTCCAAAAATATACTGATAAGGCTGCCAAGAGGACTTGAAAGCGGGGCAGAATTGCAGGAAACCGATTTCAGGAGGTAGACTGGAATTGCATTTAAAGCATAGGAAAAGAGGCAGAACGTCCACAATGATGCACTTGGCCAAAAAGGGCGTATGCGTTTTGTCCTGAATATATTCAGGAAAAAACGCATACGCCCTTTTTGGCCAACCAAGCAAGCTTGCAAAGGAAATCTGCACTACAATGAAGTCTCACTTCCCCCCGGTCAAAAGGGCCATCTGAAAAAAGTGTAAAATCCAGAAAGGCAGGACAGGCCATGGAGAACCGGGAGCCTTGTTATGCTGATGGGCAGGATGTAAATTGCTAACAGCCACTCGGGAGAAGTGTATGGTGTTTCCTGAAACATCTAAAAAACAAAGCAACAGAGCCTAGGGCACTTCCACTTATGGTCCTATAGCTTAGGGAAATTAAAATCAAAAAGACACAGCCACCCCAAAGGTTGGGACGGCTCTGTTTACAAGAACCTGGTTTACGGTACAAGTTCAATATCGCAGAAAGTGAAAAATGGATAAAGAAGTTGTGGTACTTACGTACAATGCAATATCACTCAGCAATGAAATCTATGTCATCAGGCCCGTAGCAGCATAATGAGTGGATTCAGGTATGATGATTCTTACTGAAATAAGTCACACAGAAAAAGAAACATCATAAGATATCACTAATACACGGAATGTAAACGTGGCTACACAGGAACTGAATTACAAAACAGAACAGGGTCTCAAATTTAGAAACCCAACTTATGCTTGCTTAAGGGGAAAGGTGAGTTGGGGTGCTGCATAAAACCAGAGATTGAAATGAGCACAGATAAAGTTCCTTAAGCCAAATATGGAATAGACAAGAGCTACTCCTTGCTCAACGAAATGGACTCAACACCCCATATTAAACGCCTAAGAGTGTACCTGACTAGGAAGTATCTTAAAACCTATGGATTGCTATGTCTCCGAAAGAGAATCAAGCGTGTGTACAGGGGCATAAACGCAGCAGTGATAGGACTGGAGAGGTTCGGTGAGCAAATGAAGACCCTTTGAAGTCATATTGCATGGTACCCATTCCACGGGTCTCAACTCTCCAGGTTTAAGGTATTCTTCCTTCAGCTAAAAATTGCATGTGGAACCCAGAGTATGATCCACCGTGTGATCGGGAGACGTGTTCCAATATGTGTCAGTTTTCGTCCCCTGGTACTCGGGTGCAACATTCCAGATGCTTTACTAACACTCTCCCGACTTGGAGAGTCAGTGCCTTTAACCTCCTGTTTGGCCCAGTTTGCAATTTCTGCGGAAGATGAACAGGAATAGGGAGAACCAATGACAGACTAGCTGGAGGTGTCTGGACGGGCAAATTTAACTCTCATTTCCCACCAGGAAGAGGAATTAACCAAAGGCTCAGCGTGCCGTGCCGGAACCAGATTAGGGCCTGAAGCTATCCTGCGTTGTTGCGGCCACCTCACGAGAAAGCGAGTTGAAGAAAGGAGCTCAGGGGCACTGTAATTCACAAACCTGCAGAGTTATAAATGACAGCTATCGTCCAAAAATATACTGAAGTAAGGCTGCCAAGAGGACTTGAAAGCGGTGC